>NC_134704.1:10687500-10695000 GCF_043290135.1 Rhipicephalus microplus
TGGTGTTTTTATAATAAATTTTTGATTTGACAAGAAGTTTTGTTTTTAAGCTTTGAGCAGCGAAATGTATTACTTCGAAACTTACTAGACAAATACGAATGCAGTATATATTTATTCATATGAAGTACTGTCAGTGTTGTAAATATAAACATGATATGACATTTACATAAACAGAACTCACTCCCTAAAAGTTTGTAAGTAAAAATAAAACGTTTCTATATATATATATATATATATATATATATATATATATATATATATATATATATATATATATATATATATATATATATATATATATATATATATATATATATATATATTTGTGATATGTAGCTAGCATCGCTGTTATCATGATCGCGAATTGGCGAAAACGCACTTTTCGTAAAACGGTCGTCGTCACCCGGTGATGTTTTCGAAAATTTCTTGGTTCAAACAACTTGTATTTAAAAATGAAATGTGGTTTCGCGCTATTCAGTCATATATACTTACTTTATATACAAAATTACGAAGAAAATCGCAGACATCAAGTATACCACGATTATTAATATTTCGTGGAATCGAGCATATGATAGATAGATAGATAGATAGATAGATAGATAGATAGATAGATAGATAGATAGATAGATAGATGGATAGATAGATACCAAGTGTGCTTGTTGTGTGCAAACAAATGCTTCGCATTCATTACATGATTCTTATTACTAAGTTTGAAGTTATATGGCCAGCCCTGCAACCACAACTTACGTCGCACTGACATTACACCTGCATAGGATTTTTCCCCAAGTCAGCGTCACGACCAGGCTTGGCTCTGTGGTGGAATACCTATATGCCACGCAGAATGCCACGCAGAATGCTTGGGTCATTTATTCTCCTATTCTCCATACTCGTCTGGCCAACGCAGTCAGTTTTTTTAAAGCTCGGACATTCAAACAACCAATACTTGCTTTCGCTGTTTCTGGGTACATTTAAAATGTAAATTACCTGTGGCGAATAGCCGCATACCACAGCTCTTGGTGTACGGGTATGAGCCACACGAGTCTGGAGAAAAGGGTTTGACGACGAATGCAACGGAATTTTCACGTTATACATGGCATGACCAGGCAGCCATATTCGTCAAACCACATCACCTCTTATAGTAATTCAGGTCTACACAAGGTGATCATGAGAGCAGTCAGGTGTATGCGGCTAAGATGGACAGATGCGTATTTGGAAACGCTCAAAGATACTTAGGTGCGCTGAGATGCTTCACATTTAATAATGACATGACATTGAGTAATGCGAATCGCTAAACGATTTTATGGTTTAAAGCTTTCCACCCTCTACAAAACGCATCCAATAATCTTAATCGTCATCAAACACAGCACGAAGAAAGTACCTTTCAGATGCGTAGCGGGCAGCTTGTTTCTCCGCAGATTGATGGATGGATAATGGCATAGTTGGTGGTTTCCTATTTCGCATGTACTTCGATTCGTTACCCAGAGTTTGGTACGGGCATGTCCGCCACGGTGAAACAGTGGCTAGAATACTCGTCTGCTGACCCGGAAGTGACGCGTTCCATCTTTGCTGCAGCCGTCGCATGTCAATGGAAGAGAACATTTATCGGATCGTGTGCTGAGCGATGTCCATGGACGTTAACGGACACCAGATGGCCAAATTTTTGGCGCCCTCCGCTGTGGTGTCTATTTTAAAGGTATTATGCTTTTAGGACGGAAATAACCTGATAATATTATTAGGACGGCCTCTTCTAGGTTACGCCGTGACTATGCTGCGTGTTCCGTGCAGGCCTGTTTTTTTTTTATGAATCGAAGCTCCTGAAGGCGTGGGTCTGTCCATATCACGCATGTACATGACCGCCTGTAGTTCCACCTTTGCAGACTGCCCACTACTTCATCCTTGCAAACATCCCACTACGCCCCATCACCGATCCAGCACTTCACCGGTCATAAAGCCGTTATATAGAACGGGGAACGGAAGCGACGTATAGCTACCACTTAGAATTAACAATTTTTTGTATAATTATATACAGTGTTGGTCACATCTTTGGTGGTGCAGTGGGCGATATTCGCGGATGATTCATGGTTTAGCAAAGAAAACCTCCAGCACTTCGGCCCCACTCATCATCATTCACTCCTTGGGTATGCTGTAATTTATTTATTATGTGTGTGTGTGTGTCTTTTTATTGTGAGCGTCACATATATCTGAATGTATATGCATGCGTTAACTTTCTGGAAGGATATTTTCTGATATATTTATCTAAGCAGTTAATGTAATTTTTCTTTAAGGACGCACAAGGAAGCTCGTAAATATTTCGTAGTTCTTATACTGCAAAGCAAGTGCTTTAGCCTAGGTATTGAATATCGGAATATCGTCACGAGCTTATTATCACACCGCATTATCGATTATGGTGAAAAGCGTAATCAATTCTTTTTTTCGTATAAATATTTCATTTCAATGCTAATCCTGATTTAACAAGCGTTTCAATTAACCATTCAATCAATTTTGTTTTATTTATTTAAAACACAAGACAGAGGAGTGGTAAAGGCTGTGTTTCGACCGCATGACGAGCACGCCGGCGCCATTACAGGAAATAGTGACAGCAGTGCGACCGTTTTCTACACGTTTCGTGCTAAGTGGAGAAAAAGTACATCACTGTAAAAGATACATCGCTTGAAAACACAACTAGATTTCGAAATTGGAACAGCATTACGACATTGTTGAGGTTTCTTTCAATAAACTTATTATCTCTGTATTGCATATGCACCCCTACACTCTTCATCTGTTCCTGCCTAAAACAATGCATATACCAGCTTGTCCCGGTTATACGCATTGTTTTAAGGTGGACCTGACTAAGAGTCGTCGGTCGGTGTCGCTCTCGCTGCTTACGGCAGCAGCATGCGTTGAGATAGAAACGCGTATAAGGCAACGTTAACTAACAGTAATAACGCATTGCTTTTATACACTGCCTCATGTTCGTATAACGCGAATAAGGCATAGCGGCTAATATAGATAAAAGCAACCTCTAAAGGGAAGCGCCATACGTGCGAAAAGCGCTGCAGGAAGCCGGTTGGTAAGGCTGCATTGCCGAAGCACTCCCGAGTGGCAACAAGTACCTGGCGAGAGGCCCGGCTGGGGACCTGTTGCTAATGCATGCGCTGCCCGTAGAGGAAGTTCGCGAACCCGCGCAGCATTTAAACTACGTCGATTGGGGGAGCCACAGGGAGATGCCGTTATGTGTTGTTGGACAGGGTGGCAGATGCTACATTGCCTGTGTGCGTTAATATTCATAAGAGCGTGCGCAGTGTATGCAGAGAGCATCCACGCACGCACGTGGAGATAGCCACGCATTATATATACTATGAATAATGCGGCCGCTTTTTATGCCCGTGTGGGTTGCTTTACTGCATTTGTGACATGGTGCTTCGGTGCCACATGGGGTTGAATAGTCGTTGAAACTTTGCGCGAACCATAGACCTAGACATACAATTTTCACGCAGTTAGGAAACTTGGATTGATTACCAGACATCGAAAAGCTAAAGAAAGAAAGGAATGAACAAAAAAAACAAAAAAGAAAGAAGTGGAGCAACACGAGGGATCGCTGAAAGATAGGGAGACGTCTTTGAAAGTAGGAGGTTCGGTTTTCGCCAGCGAGAAGTTATGTTCACTTTACCTTCTTCTTCACATTTATATCGCAGCTAAGTACCGCAAATAACAATTCCTACATTTTTCTTGATCTTAGTGTCAGTTGGTTATTCATAATAATCGCAAGTGCAGTGTTTCTTATCAATAGATGTTTCTTATCAATGGACCAGTGGAAATGGTTGAAGAAGCCTTTGCAGTGAGAGAAAGAGGGGGGGGGGGGTCAAATTAATGAAACATTCAGCATGAAATAGGTGCCTTCAACTTCTACCTGGCAAGCAATTGTCAAAAAATAGCGCGTCGCCAACTCCATATGAACAGCTTGCCGAGTAGTTGTAAGACCTGCAGCCACATTCAACCTGTTTCTATCTGCGTTTGACTTTCAAGTATGCAAGCCTAAAAAAGCATGCTATGCACATGTCGTAGAAAACTGCAATAAAATCTTTTCAGCAATTACGCAAAAAATGGGAAAGTGTAGCTATGCCATGCTACAATGCAAAAAAGAAGTCGCAGCTTTGCTGCAGAGGCTAAGCAATGAACGCGATATCAACAAATTGGAAGGTCTTGCGCCGAATGGCAAGCTGATCGAAACGTGCCCCGCGTTTCTAACGCACAAATGACGCACGAAACGTACTCACACGTACAGATGAATGCAAATAAGAATCTTAATTGTTACTGCGCTATGTCTGAAAAGCGCGCCCTTTTCGCAAACGGAGACTGTGCAACGATTCCAGTGACCCGGTAACTACAACACCCAGTAACTACAACAGAAACGTTCTAGTGAAAGCCTAACGCCAGCCAAGACGTGCGATAATCTCCACCGTGAGATAAAGGCACGGGAGCGGGCATCCACCTTCTCCATTTTGAGAGGCTAAGTACGCGTGGGAGAAGAGAACACACGCCGCCGCGTGCTCATTGCGCCATCTTGCTGGTAATTCTAAAAGCACGATAGTTCACCCCCCCCCCCCCGAGATTCCCATCACCAGAGGTAGGTGGTACATATAAATAGCTTGCGGTTGGAGCGTTCAAGGACGAACTTCTCGATGGCTTAGTGATTAATGCCTCGTACTCACGTTTTAGAGGCCCAACGTTCTATTCCGCACGCTAGAGTCTTTTTCAGAATTTTTTCTTTCTTGCAATATATATATATATATATATATATATATATATATATATATATATATATATATATATATATATATATATATATATATATATATATATATAAGGTGAGTGACAGCGATGCCGACGCAGGTGGTAAAATCCAGCGAATAGCGTCAATATAATTGCTACCACAATAAAATGTTATACAGAGATGCATACAAAAAAATGGGAGACCCTGAAGTTTCGTTTTTAGGAGTTGAAGGCGATAGCGATATTGTGTTCCTAGAGCGTACTTGAAACACTTGGAGTGTAAATTATTTTCGGATTAGATATGCACCCACTACGGGACCTTCATGGTGCAGTAGCGTGAGTGACTTTTGTAGAACGTGACTGACGTGAAACTATTTTATTTTTTTATTTATTGATACTGTAACCCTCACTTGAGGGTCATTACAGAGAGGAATATAAACACAAGACAAAAACAGTACACAATGACAAAACAGACATGACGTTTCATGTTGCCGGTAGTACAATTCTAGCAAACACTCAAACGCTTTGACATTTGCGCTAGTAACAGCGTACTCTGGAAGTCTATTCCACACTATGAAGACTATGAAGTCTTTATGCTAGTCCTATGTTCTGACCTTATTTTTTGGTCACGCAAATATTTTAAGTTTTTCGGTCACTCAAATATGATCTTATGCTCACAACCAACGACACCGATAACGCCGGAAACTTTGCAAAACGAGCTCTTTAACGCTATTGCAATAAAATAACGAAGGACCGTTCTCACGGGGCATATATCGATAGCGTAGTTTCAAAAACCTCCTAAGCATGGTTTTCGCGGGCGTCACAAACTAGATTCGTAGATCGCAAAAAATATAGGGATCCCCTTTTGAGAACCACCGCTCTAGTGTAAATCGTATAAGATCCGCCAGACTGCCGGACATTGTCTTCAGTATATGTTTCAGAAAGCCTCCTTCAACATTTTGTAGATTTATACGTTCCATCCACATCCACATTAATTGTCCGCCGTGTTGGTGTAATGGTTATGCGTTGCTCGGCTACGCACCCAAAGATTGTGGGTTTGATTCCAGCCACGGTGGCTGCATTTCGATGGAGGTGAAATGTTAGAAACCCATGCGATGTGAGCGCACGTTAATAAGCTCCAGATGGTCAAAATATCCGAAGCCTTCTACTGCAGCGTCCCTTATAATCATATCACGGTTTTTAACAGAGAATGTAAAATATTGTTACACGACATCGGCAACGAAAGAGCATCATAGACGACGAAGACGATGAAAGTGACCGTGCTCGTGTTGTTGTTGCTGCTGTTCTTCCATCTTGGCTGCAGCTGCCTCTGATACCCGTGACACACGGGCAAAAGTAAAGTACTTTGAAGTAAACCCCTTTTGACGCCTAAGGTGACCATTTGCAAAAAGGAGTGGCGCTGATGACACACGGCACCGGACTACTGCTTTAGGCGGTGCCTCGGAAGAACGCTGCAGAAAAAATGGCGCTGTTTG
This sequence comes from Rhipicephalus microplus, assembly GCF_043290135.1. NCBI lineage: Eukaryota > Metazoa > Arthropoda > Arachnida > Ixodida > Ixodidae > Rhipicephalus > Rhipicephalus microplus. The sequence continues at coordinate 10,693,770 of NC_134704.1, forward strand.
TGGAAGCAGCAAGATTGGAAATATTAAAAAGAATCTGCGTATGTACATTACATTCAGCGACGCCTGAGCATAAAACCATTTTTTTATTGTCTCGTGGCTTATAATGCGCACACCTGTAATTTTCTATCGCTTTTTTTTGCGTTTTTAGCAGCAACTTAAGTTCGTCTGGCAACTATGAACAGTCGGTGTTTTAGTGTTTTTGTTTTTGTTCCTCAATATGCGAGGTGCCTATGCATGTCGGGTTTTACAGGCCCGATCTTAACACACACTAAACAAGCAAGCGGGACGCGCGCGACAACGGGTAGCGTGAGCGACCGTCTTATCTGAAGTTGTCAATTTTGCTGTGAACTTGCGCCCGTGTACGCGGAATACCGGCGTCGGTGAGGCTCTCAGCAATCGCCTGGTACACTCCACCATAGTGCTTTTGCCCTCGCAAGGCATCCAAATGGTCCTCCCATAGCTTTATCAGCGCCCAGGTCTCCTTTTCAGTCTACTGGACGCGCGGTTTATTTTTCACCGACTGAGCCGACTCCATTGTTACAAGATACTACGTCGCCGACACAGCAACTGCCGCTGCCAACCCTAACATAATCGCGCTAGTGACGTAATGCAGGCGTTTGAGAGTATGAACAGACTATAGGCCTTCACTTTTCAACAAATCGCACTGCTGCTGAAAATGAAAACATTTTCTCAGCGCAAAAAAATACTGACAGGGCACCGCAGTGTTGCGACACGTTTTGTTTTATCGATAAATTATGCACACTGTATGCGAGAGTACTCCCTTCCTGCCAGAAAAGTAGAAGCGGGATCTGCTTTTGCGAAAAGGATCTTTGCCGGAAAGGAGTTACTCCTTTGTCGTGTGTCACTGCGCCTGAACGCCTTTCCGAAAGATGTCCCCCTGTCTAAAGGACTTCAGGGTGCCCGTGCGTCAGGGGCATGACTCTCCCTGTATATTTTGTAAATACATTTATTTCATTCATTCTCTCACCCCCGTAACATTTGGTGGAGGTGCCGGGGTACAACACGATATAACGGAGCTCCGCATTGGCCGACGCTTGGATTTTTCCACCATGGCAAACCAGGGACCGGCTCCCGCCGAGGTGACTACAACAACAACTGTTGTCCTTCCGCAGCTAAAAGCTCCTGGCACGTTCTGTGGCACGGATGATGTCGGCATCGAAGAATGGTTGCCGTTGTACGAACGTACAAGTAAGAATTACGCTGGTATGAA
>NC_134704.1:10700000-10900000 GCF_043290135.1 Rhipicephalus microplus
CATCGGACGTCAAGTGGCCGCAAAGAAAGAGCTTGCGACTCGTGCCCAGACATCCACAGAGCCGTACATCGCGTACATCCAGGACGTGTTGGCTTTGTGCCGCAAGGTCGACAAGGACATGCTCGACGAGGACAAAGTCGGACACATCCTGAAAGGAATTGCGGATGACGCCTTCAATTTTCTCCTGTGCAAGGACTGCTCGACGGTGGAGTCGGTCATCGAAGCATGTCGTCGCTTCGAACAGGCGAAAAGTAGGCGCATAGTTCACCGATTTGACCACCTTCCCAACTCGGCGGCTACGTCCTCTTGCGAAGATTTGCCCACACTACACCAACCACCAGCGCCAGAAAACGTCACCAGAATAGTCCGTCGGGAACTCGAGGCTATGGCTCCCGCTATGTCTAGCGTCAGCGCGCCAGGACACAACCTCGATGCTGTTTCAATGATACAGGCCGTGGTTCGCCAAGAGATCGCGAATATGGGCATTTCGCCACCTCATCAAAATGCCCCTGCTACTTCCAGCTCGGCTCCAGTCGTTGCGGCTGCCACTCCGAACCGCACGTTCGCGCCACGACGAAACCCAGCTGAATGGCGCACTCATGATGATCGGCCCATATGTTTCACGTGCCATTGGATAGGACACATCGCTCGCCATTGCCGCAGTCGTTGGACCTCATCACCTCGACCGAGCTTCTATGACTGGCGGCCTCGCTCTGAACGTGCACCTTATGCCCCGTCCTACCGTGCTGAGACAGGTGCAGAGCATAATCCAGAACGTCGGACCAACCGCTCGCCATCGCCCGTGCGTCGTCAGTCACGCTCGCCCCAACCCCGCCGTTCTCGGTCTCCCTACGACCGTCGCTCGGAAAACTAGCCGGTGCAGCCCCCGGAGGTGACGCTGCATACACGACTCGGACTGCAAATCCTCTGATTACTTCCGACCAGCGGTGCAACCTCCTTACAATTCTCGTTGATGGTTTACCTATAACTGCTCTTATTGATACCGGTGCACAAATATCTGTGATGAGCTCAGACCTCCGCCGCCGCCTCCAAAAATTTCTGACGCCTGCGATTGCACCTACCGCTCGTACAGCGGATGGGAGTACTCCTGCTGTGCTTGGAATGTGCACTGCGCGATTAACAATTTCTGAGCATCAAACTTCAGTTCTGTTCGCTGTACTGGAAAATTGCCCTCATGACCTCATCCTTGGACTTGACTTTCTGACTTCACACGCTGCGCTCATTGACTGTTCCAAAGGTCTTCTTCGGCTCGAACTACCATCCTTTTCGGAGACCGTCTCTACCAGCCCACCTCGTCTACGCTCTGTCGATTTCCTTAGACTTCCGCCGCAAGCCGCAGTTCAAGTCCAACTCTCGCCATATCCTGCAGTACCCGATGGTGATTATGTTGCTGCCCCAATTTCTGACGTCGCCATGACACGCAACGTTGCACTCCCCAACACGGTGGTTACCGTTAAGGACAACCGAACTTCGTTTCCCGTCCTCAATTTCGGCCTCTCAGCGCAAGTTATTCCTCGCGGCATGTCACTTGCGCATCTTACACCTTTGGTCGACCATACAGTTTCGGCTCTAACCACCGATTCGCCACCCGATTTTTCATCAACGTCGTTCTCGTCACGTTCCTGTTCCGACCTTTTCAAGCCAATTCTATCTGACACGCTCACCTCTGAACAAGTCTCTGCTTTCTGCCGTGTGCTTGCTTCTTATCAGGGCATCTTTGACTTCGGCGACCGTAGTTTGGGCCAGACATCTGTGGTAACCCATCGCATCGACACCGGTGACGCTCGACCCATTCGCCGACGACCCTACCGTGTGTCAGCCCCGGAGCGTGCTATTATACAGCGAGAAGTCGATAAAATGCTTGATAAGGGCATAATCGAACCCTCATCTAGTCCCTGGTCCTCACCCGTTGTACTTGTTAAAAAGAAGGACAATAGCTGGAGATTCTGTGTTGATTACCGCCATCTCAACTATATTACCAAGAAAGATGTCTATCCCCTACCGCGCATAGATGATGCACTCGATTGCTTGCACGGTGCCAAATATTTCTCTTCAATAGACCTACGCTCAGGCTACTGGCAGATCGCTGTGGACGACAAAGACAGAGAGAAGACGGCCTTCGTGACTCCTGATGGACTTTATCAGTTCAAGATGATGCCTTTTGGATTATGCAATGCCCCCGCGACATTTGAGCGCATGATGGACTCTCTCCTTCGAGGCATGAAGTGGACCATCTGCCTCTGCTATCTTGACGACGTTATTGTTTTTTCGACTACTTTCGACGACCATCTTACCCGTCTGTCCGCAGTGCTTGATGTTTTTCGACGTGCCAACTTGCAACTTAACTCGTCCAAATGCCGCTTTGGGCAACGCCAAATCTGCGTACTCGGCCATCTTGTTAACGCTGCGGGCGTTCAACCAGACCCTGCGAAAGTCCGAGCAGTTCGCGACTTCCCCACACCCCGCTCAGCCAAGGACGTCCGAAGTTTTCTGGGACTGTGCTCCTATTTCCGTCGTTTTGTCGAGAAGTTTGCTGAAGTAGCCCGTCCTCTAACCTGCCTCCTCAAAACGAATGTCGCATTCACCTGGGGCCAACAGCAAGCAAACGCCTTCTCGTCGCTCGTTGACATTCTCATCAATCCACCAGTCCTAGCACACTTCGACCCATCTGCCGCCACGGAGCTTCGTACTGACGCCAGTGGCCACGGCATAGGCGCAGTGCTCGCGCAGCGGCAACAAGGCATGCACCGCGTCGTCGCGTATGCAAGCCGACTGTTGTCGCGCTCGGAACAAAATTATTCCTTCACAGAACGCGAGTGCTTAGCTCTCGTCTGGGCCATTGCGAAATTCCGACCGTACCTGTATGGCCGACCATTCTCAGTTATTACCGACCACCATGCGCTTTGCTGGCTCTCCTCACTCAAGGACCCTACGGGACGCCTTGGTCGCTGGGCGCTGCGCTTACAAGAGTACACTTTTTCCGTATCCTATAAATCCGGACAACTTCACAAGGATGGCGACTGCTTGTCCCGTTACCCAGTCAATCCTCCTGACACGAGGGAAGATGAGCAAGAGGCCCTCGTTCTTTCAATTACCGACTTCACCGACATAGCTGCTGAACAACGCCGCGACCCCTCTTTGCGTGCTATTATCAATGGTCTGCACTCTCCCCACCCTGACCACTCCTTACAACTGTTCGTTCTTCACAACGACATCTTGCACCGCTACAACACCCGCCCTGATGGTGCTGAGCTTTTACTCGTTGTTCCTGTGCATCTTCGCTCAGACGTTTTGGCCCAGCTGCATGATGCCCCCTCCGCTGGACACCTAGGGGTGTCACGCACGTATGACCGCATTCGCCGCCGATTCTTTTGGCCTGGCCTCTACCGTTCTGTGCGACAGTACGTTGCGGCATGCGACCTCTGCCAGCGCCGCAAGACACCTGCTCTGAGACCTGCTGGTACCCTCCAGCCCATCGAAATACCAGAAGAGCCATTTTCCCGAGTCGGCCTCGATCTTCTAGGACCCTTTCCCGTGTCGGCCACCGGTAATAAGTGGATTGCTATTGCTACCGACTACGCAACGCGGTATGCCGTTACACGCGCCCTCCCCACCAGCTGCGCTACTGATGTAGCCGATTTCCTTCTTCATGACATCATTCTGCGTCATGGTGCTCCTCGTCAGTTGATCACCGACCGCGGCAGCTGTTTTCTATCTAAAGTAGTCGACGAGCTCCTGCGATCCTGCTCTACCCACCACAAGTTCACTACAGCGTACCATCCGCAAACCAACGGCCTCACGGAACGCCTCAACCGTACCTTGACGAATATGTTAGCGATGTACGTCTCCAAGGATCACAAAGATTGGGACATCCACTTACCTTTCGTTACCTTCGCATACAATAGTTCACGTCATGATACAGCTGGATTTTCCCATTTTTACCTACTGTTCGGTTATGACCCGCCTTTGCCCATGGACACCATGCTCCAATCTGACGCCCCCTCATCGACTGCTTATGCTCGTGATGCCCTGGCCCGAGCTGACATCGCCCGCCAAGTCGCCCGGGATCGTTTATGTGCCTCGCAGCTTAACCAAAAGAGTGCTTACGATCGCCGGCACCGCGACGTACAGTACTCTCCGGGATCACTCGTCTTGCTGTGGTTACCATCACGTCGTGTTGGTCTGAGCGAAAAACTAATGTCCCGTTACGTTGGCCCCTACCGCGTCATACGCAAGGTCACCAGCGTGACCTATGAGATAGCTCCACTCCATACCACGTCAGTACCAGCTTCAGTCCCGACCGATATAGTGCACGTCTCACAACTTAAGCCATACTTCTCACGCCACGAGAATTGATCGCACCGGGACGGTGCTTCTGCCGCCGGCGGGTAATGTCACGGGCTAAGTAGATGCCTGAGGATGACGACGACGAAGTGCTGAACGGGAACGTGCTCGGACTGCAGCAGCGTCGTACGCATTAGCTCGCCAGTATATTCGCCAGTACGAATTTGCTCACCAGTGTATACTTATTCCCCGTAACAATATATATATATATATATATATATATATATATATATATATATATATATATATATATATATATATATATATATATATATATGCCATAGTGAATTTATAAGTATAGTGAGTATCTCTCTCTAGAGTGCACAAACGTGTACCATATTTGTCGCACAATGTAATATCTCTTATATTATCTCTTATGCAAGCAAAAAACCGCTTACTGACACGATAACTTTAATGATGCAAGAGTTAAGAGCTCTATTCCCGATGTGCTACACCATACTTTGTCGAGTTCTAGCTGAGAAAGAAATAGTAAAAACAAAAATATACGCTAAATTTATATCGACAAATGCAGAAAGCTCATGACAAGGATACAATATAATTAGCAAATACATTCCGATTTGAATGATGCAGTAGAAGGAAGCTTGTTCTGCAAAACGTGGGCAAAATACCACGTCGTCTTTCGTCTGACTCATCCATGTTTCACTACGCATGCATCTTGGAGGCTTTCAACGACGACACGAAACTCAATTCGACCTTAAAGTGGCTTGCCATTGCAAAGCCTTTTGCCTTGAATCGAAACCGACAGCCGTGGTGCATTCGGTGACAGCCAGAAAGGGGTCTGCCTGTTTTGCATCGCACTTTCACTTAAGAACTAAGCAATCACAAATATGGATATTGTTTTATGCATTCTCATTTGCTAACATTTTACACTATTCAGGAGCGATAAGTTGAACTGAGTCTAACACTAAAGTATGCCATAAAAGTGGCATTTGAATTACGCTTACTAAGCTCGAAGAAGTCGACTGCAAGTCTGTATTTTGGTTGAGGCAAGCAGAAAAACAACAAACAGAGACATATTTATGCAACTATTACTTTTCGTTGGTGTTGAATCTTTATTGTACCGTGTTAGTTCTGAATTCCAGCATTATATTTTATTATCCTTTGTTGTATAGGTGTATCACCCCTTCTAGTTGGGGTAAGTCGGCCTGAAACATATCGAAATAAATATACACCGCACTACGTTCGTTCGTGGTTGCGAATTTTTTTTCACTTGCCCGTCTTAACTCCAGGAGTGCTATGCAGAATCGTCCGAGTTTCGCCCAAGTTTTGCAAAACTCTGGATATTTCCGAGCTCTGCCGACATCCCCTTTTGATTGAGCCAACAGTACAAAAAAGTCAAATTCACCCCTAAGTGCGCTGCGTTTCATTGGTTGTGATGGAAACAGTCATCGCGTCGAAGATGATCTACTAAGTTGCGTGGTGTTTTCAAACCAGATGCCTCTTCTTTCACTTGTTTGTCGCTCCACTGAGTGCAGAAGTGCACCCATGACATAAATGTGTCAGAAAGTTCTCATGATCATACTTTTAAAGGCGGTGCTTAAATTCATTATGAAGCTTTTAATGCCGGCACTAAGGCTGTTGTAGAATAACCAGCATGGTGGCCTCTGAGATCAGTATCGGCCGAGCATCTTACAACATACCGACCGCAGCTAAACTCGAGGCCACGTGTTAATATTCATGGTCAGCCTGTACATTCTAGTGCGCTGCACGGCCGGGGCGAGTCTTCTTTATTGTCATCGTCGACTTGTAGCCGGCTAATTAGATATTTTGCTGTCCAGGCCTAACTTGGCAGTTAGGCATGGACATGATATGATCAAGCTAATTACGCCAAGTCGTGGTGAGGCCGAACAAGGGCGTAGCCACGGGATGGCATACCGGGCCCGTGCACCCCCCACCCCCCCCTACTCGAATTTTTTTTCCCACCATGGGCATAAACAGCGAAAAAATTACCCTTTCAAGGGCTGCCCCTCCCTAAATAAGAAAGGTTCCCCCCGAAAAATATTTCTGGCTAATTGCCTGGTACGAGACAATTACGCCACACGTTAAAAAGACCATGCTAATGAAGCCATGTAAAGCTAGGACTGAACTAACCAAAGCATGCAAGTTGATAACTTGACTAAACCATGCTAATTAACACGACGTTTTCATCAGCTTGATAAGTAAAACCACGCTAATTAACCCTTATTATTAGCATGAAAATTAGTATCGTGCTAATCAGAAATACGTTTAATGACTCCATATTGATCATGGCAGTGCTAATTGCGCCCAATTGCCTTTTATTTGAAACATTATGAATGAAGACCACACAGCTCAGTGTAATGATCGTTAATACTTAATCACTTAGTACAATCAAAATTAAGACAGAGCTGATGTCGTCTTCACTTAGAAGCCGACCAAACACATGAGTAGATTACCAACTTAGGAAGCTGCTAGAAGCTACATTATAACAAGCCCCTCTATGGCTTCAGCCTCGCACAAGTAGTACAAGCTCAACAAATTATTTTCTATGTGAAAAAGCTGTCCCTTAGCGTTCACCGTATCATACGCTTGACACTCACACCGGCACCATGACAGTCACGAGTTGAACTGGGTTCCTCTCAAAACCAACGACCAAGTTCACGTGTCAATCAGCTTGATTGATAGACACCTGCGGCAAAGATCGGGTACGCCCGCCACGTGTGCTCTTGCCGAGGAGCAGTACTCACATTGAGTGGTACGATTAATATATTAGCTTTATCGTACAGACTGTGCACACACGCACGGAGAAGAAAATGTTACATCATCACACTGCTACGATGTCTCGTATTTAATTTCACCGCGCTTACGATGTATCCGATGACAGCCGCGTCGAATGGATGGATGCTATGAGCTTTATAACCAGGTGGTGACATGTGTGCCGCCAGGCTCGCAAAAAAAAAAAAAAAGAATGAAAAGGAAACTTTCTTTTTATGTTGGGCTAATGCCTTAGTTACTTCGAATAAATCGATCCTATTACAACAAAGAAAAGTATAAGTTTATGTTGAATCTTCCTGCCTCTTTAGGCAGAATGACCTCATTTTCTCACTATTTCTGTCCTTTATTTTTGCCGCCATCATGGCATCATGGGAGCACACCTGGTAACCACCTGTCTTTACATTTATCTGCAATATTTGATAGAAGCGGAACGAGCAGCATGAGAGTGTTACCCGTGCACCCTTGTTGCCTTCGAGAGTGGTAATTTCCATGCTGCAGGAAGAACGAAAGAACCCGCCCGAAAGACGACAAACGCTCACGAACACGTCTGTGAGAGGTGCGTGTTGAGTTGGCAAAAGGATAGCGGGACAATCACGGTGACGTCGCTGCACTTTCAAAATGTTGACTGAGTGGTGGCGCTGACGTGTTCACATGTGTAGAGTTACTGTATATGCTACCTTGAGCATATAGAGTAAGTATAGACACGTTGTGTTTATTTTATAACCACCGCAAATGTCCTACATGAGTTTGCTCGTTTTTTTTTTCTTTTTTGGGAGACACTGCCGGAAACACATGACCTCTAGCATTTGATCGTTATTAAGTCTGGTTCTTGAGGGACGCATGGGCACATTATAAACGGAACATTAAAATTTATAAACGCAACAAAACGAAATACTTCACGATATTGAAATTTGTTTTGCAGTTAAATGACAGTGGATCGAGCCAGACGTTTGAGATTATGTGACAGCAAGTTCGGCTCTGCAGGTTGGCTTGAAGCGACTAGAAGAACCGCAGAATTCGTACGCTGTTATTTCAACACTATGTAAGGTTTTTTGGTCTCGGTACACCAGTTGTCACTTACAGCGTGTTATATCATTGAATCTCTATGGAGGAGTAGGCCATGGCTATAAGCACGTCGTCTAGGTTTGAGCGATGGCGTGTAAAGGTCACTTTATACAGCACGAATTCGTAGCAAAGCCATGGAGCCTCAGTGGTTATACGCTGCTCGGCATCGGAACCGAAAGATGCGGGTTCGATATTAGCCATGGTGGTTGCATTTCAGTGGAGACGACATGCTGTAGAGGCCCTTTTCCTACGTGATGGCGCACGTAAAAGAACGCCAAATGCGTGGCTTACATTATTCGGAGCCCTCCTCAACGGCAGATATGATAGCATCTTCGGGACGTTATATTACATTAGTTAACCGATTGATTTTCTAGTTGTTAAATACGTAAAAAGTGTGAGGCTTACCAATAAAGTTTGTGTTCCTGCAAAACGAAACGTCCGCTGCAGTACCAAGGGTAGAGGCGCAGCGGGACTGACAGAGAGGTACGCACGTGGTGCTGCCTGCAGATGTTTTCACATTGCTCAATTGCGTGAAGCTTTGTTTGCTTAATGCATACTCATACCACCGCCAAAAACAATGTTATTGGTATTTTCTTGTGTGAAAAAAAAGGAAGATTGAACTGGTATTGTGTCACACAAAATTAGTAGATGCATAATTAGGCACTGCGCTGTAATATAAGCTTAATCAAAACAGTAACCGACTACGCTTATAACATTTTGCTGTGGAATAGTGATGTGTATATGTCCAGTCATAACACTTTGTCCAAAGTGCATTTATTGGTTTGTACAAACAAACTGAATAGTATTCGAAAGTTGGCTCAACGCGTTAATCGTGACAGGCCTGCCTGTCTAGCGAAAAAGGAGTAAATACCGCTTGCGGAAGCTATTCGAATATAAAATTTTCCAGGATTTAATACGTACACACTAAACGTGGCTGATTAAAATGTATTGAACTGAGAACGATGAGCTTCTGCTGCGGTTGCGTTCCTAAATGAAGGAAAGCAGACGAAAACATTACGCTCTTTCTGCGTAGGTTGGAAATTTTTGACTGAGTAATATGCCTAAAACAAACAGAACATACTTCGACGAAATATTTGTGCAAATACACCATAGATTAAAACATCAGACTGCTTCTTCGATGAAAACCTCAAAGAAATTATATTATTCCTTATTGAAGAATTTTCTTTTTTTTTTCACCTACCACGATGGTCTAGGGTCTAAGACACTCAACTGCTGACCTGCAAGTCGCGGAATTCAATCCCGGCTTTGGCGGCTGCATTTTCGGTGGATGCGAAAATGCTGTAGGCCCGTATACTATCCTCTGCATTCATGGCTCTGCTATGCTTCCGTTATCTCTATCTTTATGCTTCAATATCCCTCTCTTTTTCTCGTTTTCTATCACAGCAATGCATCATCATGGTTCCCATAAATGCTTTTCCTGCTTGCGCATAGAACAGACCCAATACAACGCTCACCTTCAGACCACGGGTACGCGGGTTCGAATCCTGTCGTTTGAAGAAATCTTATTTTGTTTTATTTATTATTTTTCTGAACCTCTCAGCTTCATTTCTCATTTCAACCTTCCTTCTTTCTTCCACCGTGTTATAGGCGACGCATGGTCATTTCGTCACTGGGCAATGATAGGTGCAGTTTCCGCAAACGATGTGTTTCTGCACATTGACGTGTGACTTTAGCGAATACATTTGTCTTAACTCCGCATAACGTTTACTATAGCACGCACATCTGACGAACTAGAGACTACAATATTCTCTCATTACGTTCTTTTACCTTTCTTGTTAGTGCTTAGCATCATCATCATCATCATCATAGTTATATTAATAACAATAATAATAATCCTCAGCCAGACTACGCCCACTCCAAGACAAAAGCCTCTTCCATGATCTGGCAATCAACTCGGTCCTGTGCTTATTGCTGCCACTTTATACCCGCAAACTTCTTAACCTCATCTGTCCACCCAACTTTCTGTCTCCCCCTCACCCGCTTGCCTTTTCTGGGAACCCAGTCAGTTACTCTTAATAACCAGCGATATGCTTTGTGCCCTGCAAACGTCTATTTCTTCTTATTGATTTCAACTATGATATCCTTAACCCCGGTTTGTTCCCTGGTCCACTCTGCTCTGTTCTTGTCTCTTAAGATTACACCTATGATTTACCTTTCCATCGCTCACTGCGTCGCCCTCAAACTAAGCTGAACCTTCTTTGTAAGCCTCCAGGTTTCTACTCCTTAGCTAAGTACCGGCAAGATGCAGCTGCTATATAACTTCCTTTTGAGGGTTAGTGGCCGACTACCATTCATGATTTGAAAATGCTTGCCGATTGTGATGCACTCCATTCTTATTCTAGGTATTGCAATATCATGGCTTGCTTCCACGGTTGATACCTTTCCTAAGTAGACATATTCTTTTACAACTTCCAGCGTTTCTCCACCTACCGCAAAATGCTGTTTTCTGTCGCGACTGTTGCATATTACTTTAGTTTTGTGCATCATGATTTTCAGACCTACTTTCCTGCTCTTCGTGCCCAGCTCAGTAATCGTGAGCTGTAATTTGTTCCTTGAGTTACTCATCAAAGCAATCTCATCACCAAATCGCAGGTTAGTAAGATACTCTCCGTTAACTCTAATACCTAAATATTCCCAATCCAGGGTCCCGAAAACCTCCTGTAAACACGCGGTGAATAGCATTGAAGAGACTATGTCTCCCTGCCTCACACCTTTTTTATTGGGATTCTATCGCTTTCTTTAAGGACAACTATGGTTGCTGTGGATCCACTGTAGATTTCTTCCAGTATGTTTAGGTTGGGATCTTGGATACCCTGATTCCGTAGTGTCTGCATCACTGTGGATCTCTCGACTGAGTCAAATGTTTTCTCGAATTCCATGAACGCTATGTATAAGGGCTGGTTGTGTTCTGCGCACTTCTCTATTACCTGATTGATAGTATAAACATGGTCTATTGTAGGATAGCCTGTATACGAAATTCTGCTTGGTCTTTAGGTCAATTGAACTCTAATGTCGCCTTAATTATATTAGCTATTATTTTTCGGAATAGTTTGTAGAGAACGAACATCAAGCTGATCGTCCTGTAAGTTTTGAAGTCCTTGACGTCTTTTTTCTTATAGATTAAGATGATGTTGGAGTGTCCCCAATGATCTGGTACCCTAGCGGACAAGAGACACTTCGTATATAAGGTGGCCAGTTTTTCTAACACAATTTCTCCGCGATCTTTCAGCAGCTTTGTTGTTACCTTATCCTCACTGGTGGCTTTGCCTCGTTGCATTCCTTCTAGGGCTTTTCTGTCTTCGCTCTTCGTTACTAGTAGGATCTCAAATTCCTTTGGGCTATTATTGTTTATCACGATATCATCCTGGTTGTTTTGGCTTTGGTACGGCTTTCTGTAGAACTCCTCCACCACCTCGACTTTCCTATCCATATTGGTTATGACATTGCCTTCCTTGTTTTTTAATGCATAAATCAGATTTCTGCCTATGCACAAGTTTGCCGTTGCATCTTTTGTGCTACTGCCACTTTTTAGAGCCTGCTCAATTTTTTCCGTGATATACCTTCTGATGTCGGCTTTCTTGTGCCTATTGATTAACTTCGAAAACTCCATTACCTCTATTTTGTTGATTGCATTTGAGGCTTGCATCGTTTTTCGTCTCCTAATAGAATTTTTCGTTGGCTGAGATACTTTGCCAGCGTCGTGCTTAGTGATTGAACCTCCGACTTCAATTGCACACTCTTTGATGATAGTAGTAAGATTATGGTTCATTGTGCCAACGATAACGTCGGTTATTTCGTATGTTCTGAAGCGAAACTCTGAATTCCTGTGCTTCTCCTCTCACCGCTAGTTCATTAATTGTGTTTTGCGTATCAGTTTTTGTCTTGATTTTTGACATCTTGTTAAATACGAGCTCTTACCATTCTGTGGTCACTGCATCGGATATTGGCAACTACTTCTATATCCTGTACAATGTCTGCGGGTGTGCACACAGAATAAAGTCTATTTCACTTTTAGTTTCGCCATTATGACTTCGCCACGTCCACTTACGGTTAGCCCGTCTTCAGAAGAAGGTATTTAACATCCACAAATTACTACGTTCTGCATACTCTACTAATAACTGCCCTCTTGAATTTCTAGAGCCGATGTCATATTTTCCTACTGCATGGTCTCCGCCCTGTTTCTTGCCGACTTTGGCATTAAAATTGGTCATCAGAATAGTATGATGTGACTTTACGTCTTCATAGAAGTGTTGAACCAAATGATCATCATGGCTCGATCTAGGCGCGTAGGCCTGTGCCACCTTCATCTTGTGCGTTTTGTTAAACTTAATTATGATACTTGCCACCCTCTCACTGATGCTATTGCATTCCTCTATGTTGCCAGCGATATTATTGGGGATAAGAAACCCCACCTCTACTTCTCTTCTGTCAACTAATCCGCAGTAGCATAAGACATGTCCGTTAACAGCACTGTGTAAGCCTCACGTGTCCTCCTAACTTCGCTGAGCCCTACTGCATCCTATTTAACACCCTCTAAATCCTCATGTAGCACAGCTAGAGTAGCCTCACTAGATATCATTCTAGTTTTGAAGGTAGCCAACTTCAAGTTCCAGTGGCGGCTTAGCCAACAGCATATCAAAAATAAAATATGCCATAAAATATTAAAATGAATATCAAGAATTTGGAGAGATGCTTTGTTCCTGTCATTTTAGTCCACTGCAGACGTGTAAGTAATGATTTGACTGTTGTTACGACATTTCCATAGGTTAGTGTATATCAGACGCCTCTTTATGGCTCTGAAAATATGTCCAAAAGTGCACTGCACTGGTGCAGGGCTCATTATAGGGTGCCTGATTTAACTAGCAATGTATCGCAGTGCTAACCAAGTGAACGGGATGATGGTAAATATTTATTATAAACAGAGAGGTTGCAAGGGAGACCAGCTAGTCAGCTTCCCATACATTACTAGGCGGCGTCCCTAGTCAGGGACCCCATTGGTCGTGGTCGCTGCCCTGGCTCGTCAGGCCATGGCTTGTTGAGGTGAAAGGTCCTGGCAACCAAACAGGGCTGCCTTCCAGTCCTCTCTGGTTGGATTGGGGTTTGATGGTAAAGGATTGAGCTGGAATGCCTCTGCCATGTGGTAGGTGTCAGCCGCTTCTGCACCGTACTGGAAAAAGCTGGAAAAAGAAGAGCATGGCCGGGCGCAGCGTATTGGTGAATAAACAGAGAACTTTCTTGGCCTCCTTCCTGAGCAGGGCACAGGAAAGCGGCGATGGGAGTGCCGATAACGAGTAATTATCAAAGGGGTCATCGATGGGCGAGGTAGTGGCCCGGGGAATGAGTGTGTGAACGGCAGGGTGCGCCGAATTATTGCTTGCGTGGCCCTAATGGCCAGAAGTCCAGATTAGCGAGCGGGGAGATGGTAACCCACACGAAGAACAGATTTAAGAATTTCAGCAGCTAGGGATGAGATTTATACTGGTTGAAAATTTCGGCAGGTTCCTTTGGAGTCTGATTAATTTTTAAAACTGCCATGTTAGATAGCTAATGCTATGGCCACCTCGTCAGCATGGGTAGCATAGCGCGTACGGAAGGAGGGACCATCCCCCAGCCTGTCTCAGTGGACTACGGCGGCCGTATACCAACCCCCGCGGTAAGAGCCGGTGACGTCCGCGTGGAATGTTTTGTTTAGAGTGGTATTGGTGCCGGAGATCAAGAGCCCACGCCTCACGACGGGCAGTGTGAGACTCACAGGACATATTGGTGGGAAGGGTTCGAACATGGATAGCGTATTTCCAATGGTCAGGCGCTCGTACCAGCTGTGTGGAATTCATGCCCAGTGTGTAGGTGATCTAGGAGTCGTCTGCCTGACAAGGTCTGCGCCAGGTGGGTGTATTGGACCGACTCACGTTTTCGCAGAGGTGTGGGCCTGTGAGCGCAGGCAAACTCTGTGACTAAAATTCTAGCGAGAACATACGTGCTGCTGGCTAGGTGGTTAGTCAGAGGCAAATAGCATTGCTCTGCATTGGTTTGATAAGTGGGACATATCTTGATATGCTTTCCTGCTATCCAAATGGTGCCGAGTATGCCGGCTCTCTTTTTCCTGCAGAAGTGCTAGTACAAGCACAGTTTGCCAGCGATATCACGTGGAAAATTTACTGATTGGCTCTCGTGATATAAACATGCATACGGACAAGCACCGGGACGCGCAGCAATAAAGTTGTCTTCATTTAAATTATGTCAGGTGCTACCTTTAGTCGAGCGAATTGTGCAGTTGGGTGAAATCCACTTGCGAGGGATGAAAAGGTGTACTTGTACAAAGAATACTTCTGTCATCTTCACGTCACAACACGTGCTGTTCGAGTGATCGACACAGAACGCATCAGTACTGCTTTGGGTGGATGAAGGCATAAACCCATTTATTCTCTCATCATAGAATTTTTTTACAATATACACACCTAATTTAGGTTACTCGGCTATATGTGGCTGCGCGAACAACTTTGGGAAATTCGGCGAGGTAAACTACCCGATAACACATTGCACAAAATTCATGAGAATAAAATCAAGACCAAGCATTTCTCATTTTTAGCGTTCATATCTTCTTCGACGTCAGGGTGACAGCATAATAATGGGTCACGAACATTGAAAGGAGAACAAAGCTTACCAAAAGTACGACACTCAGGAGAGGGCGAAACTTCTTAAAAGCGGTGAATAAGCAAAGAACTGGTGACATCACAAGTTCGATTGCGTTCGCACACTCGGTTGCAGGCCGCGAGACATTTTTGTTTTTGCATCTGGGACTCCACAACCTCACAATACCACACTTCTTCGTGTTTCGCGACCACATTAAAGAGGCGTAGCAACTCCAAGGGCCAAACATCAATTCACATTCAACGTACCATTAATCTCAAGATAACTGAAACACTTTTTTGTATAGTTAGCCCTGAATGGCGCAGTAATGTGGTGTCGACTGAGTCGGTGTTTTTCTTCATATATGTATATTTTCTCACTCTTTAAAATTTACTGACCCTTCAGCTCGTCTAAATATTCACAGTGTGAACAGGAACCAGAAATGAGACAAATAATTCATTCGACGTGCTCTTTCATTCCGAATCTTGCATAAAATTTTGTGCTTATGAGCTGAAATATGTCACACTATACAGTTGACAACCACGCTATTGTTTTGTGCAGAAGACATTCGCGACTGTTAGCGTATTCCGGGGGTTGAATGGCATCACAGACACAAGTATCGCAAGCACAACCTTATTTAGTTTTTTGGTTACAGATATATATTTGAAAGACATAAAAAATGCACAGATGTGTTCGACAGAGGCGCAAATCGTTCTCGAGAATCGGCTCCCTGAGGTAGTTGCTTGAACGACTACGCATTGTCAGTGGCTCAACAGCGTTTAAGCCAAAGAATTTAGGTTTTGGCATTTGCAAGTGCTTTGAAATATCGCCACACTGCGAAGAACCACAGAAAGTGTGCCATTAAAAAGCTTATAGACACGTCATTCTGAATTTTTACAACTTCTTTATCGAAAAATAAGTTCTACCAAAGCCAGCAACGTGTAGAAGGATTCATGACAAAATATTTCATCCCACCGCTGTAGGAAGATATCAAGAAAATAGAAACAGACAAGAAGCATTTTACTCCAAGAATGGTGACCCAATTTAAAATTGTACTGCTACAAAGGTTGGAGCTAGCAAAAGGCTAGTTGGTAGGAGATCGAATCAGCCTGAAACCAGGTTATGTGAGAATCCTCAAGGTGGGAACTCAAAGAGGAAATTCTGCTTTCATTGACTATCACGACATTACAATGGTAGTCCACAAGGAGTGGTAGCTTCGTGTTGCTGCGAAGTGGGCTACAGTCTTTTTTTTTGCGTATCACGAACTCACAAGTTTATGTTTACTCCACGAGCGATACAATAAAATGTAACTGAGTTTTTGTTAACGCACTGACACATTGCCAAAGCTCATTTTCACTGGTGCGTGGGAAGGAAGGAAGAAAATAAGAGAGGAGGCAGGGTGGTTAGCACGAAGTGTGTGGGTGGCATGGCTTGATATTGAATGAGTATTCTGACTCATGCAAGATCATATGAAGGCGAGTAATGTGCACGCACATGTTTCTCGCCACGCTTCGTAAATCATCGGACAGCAAAATGTTAGCATTGTGCTCTGAGTCATCATCGACAATAAGAGTTACGAGTACTGTTCAATGTGAGTTCGCTGCAGGATGGCGTCGTCATAATTATTCATGACAGACCGATTGCTCTTCAGAGTGGAGTTCCTAGCACAAGCTTGCAAGTATCGGGCGTTCCTTAGAAATTCTCCTGTGATACGAACCAAATATTGCGAACGTAACAGTAACAGCAACGCATTTGGTGAAAATCGGCGTGTTTTCGTTGGCCTAAATATTTCGCAGAGTCGAAAACGTAAAAATGACTCCAGTTTTGCAGGACAATCGTCTCAGTGGTTTATGTTTGACGCAAAAATGAGTGCGTGGCTAGAAAATTATATATATATATATATATATATATATATATATATATATATATATATATATATATATATATATATATATATATATATATATATATATATATATATATAGAAAAAAGTCCGTAGCGTCTGATTACATTGCTCCCAAAAAAACGTTTCCTATAAACACTTTTCTTAGTAAGTATACAATACAATAACCAGTGTTTACGCCTCTAACACAGCGAGGAGGAAAAATTGACGAAAAAATATATTTTTAAAGTAGTTTATCATTAGCACATTCGTTCGAGGAGACAGAAAAAAAACAAAGTTAGAAGCGAGTATGATGACGCGGTTGATTGGTGATATGATGGACGTTGATTGTTCTCGTGCGATGACGGAGAAGGCACACATTAAACACGCCATGAAGGGTCATGCATGCGGTGAGATGTGCACAGCGAGGCTTGAGATATGGACCTGCGTTTAGGAGACTATAGAAACTGAGGAAGTTATGTTTGGGGTAGGTAGTTGCTCTAGCACACCCAAAGTATCTTGGTGAAACGGGATACATGCCAGCAACATGCCGTCGGTAATTATTAGCAAAGCGCATGAATAACAGATTTGTTCTGGTGCCAATAATAGTTATTGTGGTGAGTGAGTGAGAGAATACTTTTACTTAAGTAAAGAGAAAGCGCGAGGTGGTTCGTCAAAACAGTGGTGTTATAGTTTCGCTGCAGTTGGCACAGTATCGTAGAGGAGTGATATGTCCTCAACAAAACATAGAAGTGTAAATTGGAGGGCCTGAGGCTACGAGGCGGCAAAGTGAGGCAGGGATCATTATGAGTACCGGCGACCGGAGCACAGTTGTCGGTGAGGGGGAGCGAATCAAACCGCTAAGTGAAATACAGTTATGATCTAACTGCAACTCTCACGTTTCTTTGCAAATTGTCTTGCGAGGTTACATTTGTTTATTCTGTTAGTAAATGCATAATCAGAGTGCAAGGTTCGGTTTACAGCAAAAGATTTTTAAGCGCACGAAAACCAAAGACAAGAACGACGACTCTTACAAGCCAGCGCTCAACTCTTGTGTTGCGTGAAACTGAGATATCATTCAGACGGGTTGGTTCCACTATGATGTTATTTTTGTTCTGGTTCTGAGGGCACTTAGCCTCTTGTTTGACTACGCATGTGCTATTGATTCCAAGTGCCTTTAAATGTTATTATTTTACGCACAACCTTGAAGGTTGTGCGGAAAACCTTTAAGGGCGAACACACTGCTCTGTTTAATTGAGGTGTTCGATAACACTCGCGTTTGCTACGCTCGTTGCTCACGTTTTATCAACGTTTATAAAGCGTGCGTGTACTTGGCGGGTTGAGGTCACACTGTCACCATATGTGTCTTTTTTCTTATTTGTTTACTACCATTTCATTCGCTTGTCATGCATTGTGAGTTTCTTCGTAACCACGTTGGCTTAGCTTACCCTCTGGTAAACGCTCCCGTTACATTTTTATTGTGGAATAAAGAGCGTTCATCAAGCCTGATGAATCAAGGAAACACGTGTTCATTGAATAAAATTTTCCATCTGTGCTGTAGGCGTGATGTTACTATGTTTGTCTGCCTATTCGTTTCCTTGTGCATAAACTTAAGACCGATGGAAAAGTTCCTGAGAAGGCAAACCGTAACCGTGAAGCCATTGAGTACACATTCCTGTTCTTTCCACGGGGTGAACTCGTTTTAAGCTGGCATGGATCTGTACTGCGATTGCGCGCGTTTATGTCGCCTTACGTGGCCCGCGAGGGGGGATTACTATTCTACGCTAATGAATATTAAAGCCTGCGAAATCAGTTTGGCCATCAAGAGCACTCGTGGTGCTTCGGACAACGCGAACGTGATTAGCGTAACACGGAAAGCGAATTCACGTGAACCATACAGAACTTCGTAGACGATGTCACAAAGTCCGCCTAAGAGTTAGTAATTACCTTCGTTCCGAACACCTTCCACTGGCGGCCGGTAATTCACATACTTCGTTTACACGCGCACGAATAACAAAGTTATGTAGTGACTAAGCAAAGCTCGATTCGCGGACAAAAACTACGACACTTTCCTCTACAACATTAAGCTATCACTGTGCCGAGCGTTTTCATTGAACGTAATCCAAAACGTTACTGCGATGGACTAAATAAAATCCCACTGATAGAATACCAACTTGGCAAACGAGGCTATACTCCCGAGAAGGAGACATTAGCATAATTTATCTTGGCGCTTCAGGACAGATCGGTCGTGTAGGCACGACAAGTTCCGTAATAATGGATATACTGTCAAGACATGTCACGGCGAAGGAAGAAAAATTGTCCGAAATTACCTGCTCCCAGCGGGGCCTATCTCGAACGATTCCGTGGGCCTTTGCACACGGCTCTTCTCGAGTCAAGCATAGTTACGCCTCAGTTTCTCCCAACTTGCGAACGCTGGCTCGTTAAGCCAATTTCCTTGCATACCGGGTGTTCTTTACGGAAGCATTGGACAAAGGAGGCAGTGCTGAACGCTCCCAATTGCTTCATTATCTATCATGCTGTCCCGTCGAAAGAAGCTTTCCAGAATACCTCCAATTTTTTTTTTCTGGATTTTCTCAAGTTTGCAGGGACTGCGCTATGCCCACACGTACATGTAGTTTGCTCCTTCGATTTCACTCATAAGCCGCATTTTCATCGAAATATTTGAACAGCTTGAACTTGGGCATTTTTGTTTGTGTGTGTGTGTGTGTGTGTGTGTGTGTTTTGGTATATTGCAGAAATTGGCCAGCTTTTATAACAGCCCATGTCTCCAGACAACAAAACCATTTGATTTTTTTTTTCAGCAAAACAACTGAAGAGTCCTCTCTGGACTTTATTTCTCATAATTTTAAGTGTGTTACACTCAAGTTCTGAAAGCATGTGGAGCTTTCAGAGCCGCTACATTAGACAGAAAGAGAGAAAGTGTAAAAAGGAATGACGCAACCTGATGTGACAGTACAAGTGACATAACAAACATAATTGCGCAAATCGAATTTGGTTTGTCTCCGCGATAATGACGCTGCCTGCAGAATGATTCGGAGGGGAGCGGGTAGCGCTAGTTTGTTGTGAGTTCAGGAGAGCCGTCACAAAATAAACGATCTTTTTTCCTACTTCTTGAAACCAGAACGAAAATGGCCACTGACATACGATACCGTATGACGAGGAATACGAGAGTGAAACGAAGTTGCAACAGATTAATCGTTGTAGGACACTGCGCTGCCAACCATGCACGCCTGCTTTAAGAATAGAAAGGAAAAAGAAACAAAAAAGAAAAGAAACAAAGGGATGTTTTTCTACGCAACGTAGCAACTTCGCTATAGAGATGTTTGAACAGAAGCTGTCGAGGCGAACCGAAGCCAGTGCCTAAATGTAAAAAAAAAAAAAAATGTTGGAGGCAGCAGCGCTACAAAGTTTTGAGAGGCGAACGAAGCGTCCTGAGCAATTGACATAGGCTGGCGTAACAACTTACGACAACGCCAACGACAACAAACAAATGAATGGTGGAAATGCTGAGGACAAATAGTGGCAAAGTGAATTTAGTCTTGGACCAAAGGAAAACGACCGACAAATAGCAAAATAGGGAGGAAACGGCGGTGAGGGATAGAAACGCGTCAGCGTGGCCTCCCGCGCTATGCTATATATATATATATATATATATATATATATATATATATATATATATATATATATATATATATATATATATATATATATATATATATATATATATATATATATATATATATATATATATGGCACTGACTGACGATTCTACGTTTAATTTTATTTCACAAATATATAGCATCACACGCGTCATTTGAAGGTCTCAGGTTCGGGGTTCGGATCCTGCCTACGGCAAGCTATCTTTTCATTCTCTTTTCTTTCTTCTCATTTACATTACAATTAAGTCTAATAACTTTTTCTGTACTTTCTTTGTACTATTATTGTCTGTTAGATCTCATTACCATGGCGTCTTACAAAAAAATGAGCCCTTAAGTATACACTTCCTTACACACACATGCACACACACGCATATATATATATATATATATATATATAATGCTGAAATTGCGTGAACACACTTTTCTGAAGGACCCGGTGCGATGTTCCCTTCCGTGATTGTCTGAGATGCAATTGTCTGAAGCGCCGCTTGCGCCTTTCTCGACGAGAGTGGGACGAAGTAAACGCACCGCTTAGTTGCGCTTCGAGGGTCTAACGCTGCGCCGGTAGCTTGCGAGTGTGGATCTCGTATTGAACTGAACACAGCGTGTGTAGGCGGAGCGGAGAAAGTGTGGGTATTTTTTTCTTTCTTTCTGAAGATGCGCGCGGCTGTTCGTGCCAGCAAACAAGTTTATACGGTCACGTTGCTAGCAAGAGCTGTGCTGCTCTTCGGAGCGTGTCAATCCTGAAAGGTCGTCATTAGGAAATCTATGAAATTGGAAGCTGTTCAAAAGGAGCCTTTTATTGTTCGTTAAGAGAAAACATTTTTTTTTCATTCCAAGATAAGTTAACTAAGCGTAAACAAGGATCTAAGAGGAGAGGTTTGAAACATAATGTGCTTGTTTACCACATTTCGTTTTGCAAGTACGGCCTGCTTATGGTGACTTCCTTCGCGGTTTTGGATGGCTTTAGCACAAACTATACACGTTCTAGCAGCCAACCTTCTCTTCTTTCTCTTCTCGAAAACATCCTTCATCTATCGAATGAGCCCTCGTACGTCAAGATGTATGTATGTATGTATGTATGTATGTATGTATGTATGTATGTATGTATGTATGTATGTATGTATGTATGTATGTATGTATGTATGTATGTATGTATGTATGTATGTATGTATGTATGTATGTATGTATGTATGTATGTATGTATGTATGTATGTATGTATGTATGTATGTATGTATGTATGTATGTATGTATGTATGTATGTATGTATGTATGTATGTATGTATGTATGTATGTATGTATGTATGTATGTATGTATGTATGTATGTATGTATGTATTTATGTATGTATGTATGTATGTATGTATGTACCTACGTACACGCACGCACGTATGTAAACTGAAACTGGTGGGACCTAACGATTCAAGACTTGCTCTTGAATTTTACTGGCAGAAAAACTTGACTTCACTTTGAAACATCACTGCGCCTGAACTCGGCGGATGGTGCACCAAAATCACTAAGGGTGGCTTGCAAGCATTCTGACCAAGGATGAGAGTCGTGCACACCTCGATCACCACTTGTTTGTTGTAGACGCCGTAAGCGATCGAGTGTGTGACCTCCTGCAGCCTCGCAGAAAGCATGAATAAACAGGGAGAGAGGAAGGACGAGGCTCCCTCCGCGAAAGCTGTGTCACTCCCGGGACACGGGTTCTTCGTCGATCCGACAGTCCGCCAACAATGTGGTATCGCGGTTCGTAAGGAAAGGCAAAGGTTGCGCCGACATTGTGTATCGCCAGCGTTTGCCCCAAAAGGACGCTCTTGTTGGTCGCCGGGGCTAGGTGAGTAGGCGTCCTCGACTCGACAGTTCCGCGATTCCTGTTCGGCCCGAATGTTTGTGATTTCTTATTTGCTGTCTTCTTAGGGGAACTCAATGATGCCCAAGATTTCGCACCAAGGGATGGGCGAGATGTTGCTCCAAGAGCCACGGGGAGAACTTTTTCCTTGTTTACCTTCCCACCGCAGCTTGTTCTGCCTTTGATATTTTCCTGACGCCTCTCTTCGAACTTCAGGGAAACGGTTTGGACTCCATTAGCCGGCAGCTTTTTTCCTACATTGTGGCTGTTACGCTCTGAAACTGGGCGTCAGGCCGAGTGCCATGGGCAGCAATGGCAGTTACTACAGTGGTTTCGCGTGTCAAAACCACAAAATGATTTCGATGCCCCAGTGTGGGCTCCAGAATAACTACGGCCATCTGGAGTTTTTTTAACGTACACCTAACTCAAAGTATACGAATGTTCTCGAATTTCACCCCCATGAGGCCACCTTGACTGGGAATTGAAGCCACAACCTGGAACTTATTTGGCAGCGGGACGCTTCACCTGCTAAGCTATGATGCTGGGTGGGGGCGCCAACTAAAAGCCGTACTAAAACGACAGGCACCTCATTTTGTTGGCAGTTGCCATGGTAGCTATTGTTGATATTCATGTGACAGCATCACAGGTATTAAAATATTTTACTACCACGTCAACGTAAGGACAAAAGAATAAGTAGGTTGGGATGTAAATGACCTTGGTCGTGAAAGTGGTTCCAAATGACGTGCTTTATCGAATGAAGGACGAATGTTTTCCATTAATGAGATGAAGTGTGTCCCCAACTTTAAAGTTTTAAACAACGCAAAAGCTATTGCAAGAAATGGGAGCAGGTAACAACTGGTTATCGTGATGCTGTAATTTATAATTACTGTTTAGTGTCACCATATGGCCCGCATGGTGAACATGTTCACTAATGTAAATACGGTAAGTAATGCAAGACGTTCATATATGTGAGTATTTTTAGGATGCGACTTATCGTATTCTTGAAGTTCGATGTTTGTCTTGATGTTTTTGGCATTGTTACAGTTCTTTTTCTTGTTTTATTTCTATGTGCTTTCGTTATGACAGCCGTGTAATTGGGGTAAACGTTTCTTTAGCAAACGGGTGATTGTAGTGAACTTTGCTACAGTAAACGTGTGATCATAGACGACGTTAATTAGAGTCGACTTTTCTTGTTACACAACTCGGGGTGTAACCAGTAAGGTGTGGAATTGGCGAGCCGCAGTTATCTCCTAAGTGCATCGTTACTTTCACACAAGAGGAGAGCCAAAGGAGGATGAAAGAAGATGTCGTTCGAAGAGGAGACGACGAAGAAGTGTCCCGCTTACTCAGTGACGAGCCATGATTTGCACTTGTTCATCAGGGGTGCTCTAATGTCGGTGAGGGAAGCGACCGCGCCTTAAAAACTTCTCTCAAACAGTGCGCGCCTTGAACGGAAGAAATACAAGCGATGACGGTGAGAGAGTCTCAAACTAAGAAAGCGAAGTTGTGTGTGATTGGACGCTGTGTGCACTCGCTCGAACAGATGCTAGCTGATTAACCCAAACTTGCCTAATTCCACTGCTCGAGTGGCAGTTCGTGAAACTACAGAGTACAACTAGAAAACAAACTGCCAACGGTGAAGACGCCGTCATACGTCATACTACCGCGCCTCGTTACGTCATTATTTCTCACAAGAATAAATTTGACCGTAGTTTACCAGTGAGTGAACTTAAAACAGGCGAATTATTCCAATAATACAGTAACTAAAATTTGATAGCTTGTGTAGTGTTGTTATCAGATATAAAAATAAAACCCACGTTTGGACAATTGCCATGCAAGTGGAGTCACCATTATTTCTGGGAATTGATCAAGACACATAAAATTTGCTCACAGTGTTCTACTTAACAAATTAACAATTTACGACAAGCAAAAAAAGTTTCAGGTAATTAATTTAGCAACCTAGTCTGGCGCAGCAGTCATTGCCAGTATCTATGGGTATATAGTTCATACACTCTTAATCAGGTCCTGTTTAAAATGCTAGATATATCCAGAAAAGAAGACATCTTTCATTTGGTTTCCCAAATATAAGCCTAGCAAATGTTTAACCAGGACGTGAATCAACTTTACGGACAAGCACGAAGCAATATCGATTGATCGCAACATTGGCAAGTTGTGATAGCAGTGCACTATTGCTTAACGGTCCTTCGAAGAAACGAAAATAACTGAAGAAGTTACAAATCCTTAGAGGAATTTCACTGAAGATGAATGGGCGGGGTAATCGAGTCGTTGGACTTGTGGTAAGTGATCCAGTTAACTATTCTGATTCTGAGTGTTAAGCAAATTTCATTTTTTTTTCGCATTTCTACTTTCTGTTTGCTCCTGTGACTGCAGTTGTGGGAAGGGAGGGGGGTGAGTAGTTCGCCGAACCGATGGTTCTAGCCAACCCCTATAATTAGGTGATCTTGTCTGTTCATTCGTCAAATGTAATATAGGCTGATAATGTCGTGGTGGGCGCGCATGTACGTCCAAAAAATGGCAAAAGCAATCACGTGATAATTTTTGGATTACCAGCAATCAGGAAACTGTCCAGATAAATGAAGCTTGCATGCAGTTGGCGTTTGAACAGAGGTATCATGCTACTATTGCTATTGATATTGATATCAATCTATTTATACGATCACATTATGTCATATCGCGGTGCTGCTTAGGCATATCTTTTTGCGGAAGAGCAATCGTACCCAGTGCTGAACAGTTTTCGGCTAATTGTGCACAGAGCTCAAGCTGATGAGAATGTTTTGTGCTTCTCTTTTTGTTTTGTGGACTGTGACACCATCCTGCAGCACATAAAAAAACAGAAGGAAAAAGAGATACGACAAAATAAAACCAACGTAACAATATAAAACAACGTGTTGTACGCCTACGGTATTATCATTCATTATGCAGGCGTCAGAACTACTGAAACTATATATATATTCTGCCTCAGCATGGACGCAGTGGTTACTATCGTGCATTGTGTGAGGTGCAGGGTGAAGAAGCACAGCACAACAAAACAGCGTTTCGACTGCTGACAACACACGCTGAACAGCTTTGTACGCAGTACAAAGAGCAGCAAAAGTCGCCACGTCATTCACAACTATGAAACAACCATTGTGCTTTTAGCAAGACATAACATGAACATGGATACCACACGTAAAAACAATATTTGCGTTTTTACATCATTTACACGATTCTTTGACGCATGCGTTCTTGCTAGTGACATAAACCATGAATACACTTCGTGCATGCCGTTATTCTCATAGAAATACAAAACACTCAGTAACAAAAAAAGAACAATATGCAGCTTTGCGTTACATCAGATCCTACGAGCACAAAGCAGTAATGATAATGACAACGCAAGGAATAATTGATAAGTTTAGTTTTCTGACATTTTTTGAGATGCTGTTAACATATATGGTGACAAGTATTGGGAAATTGCGATTTGTAACGTTAAAACAAATGAGATGCACTCTTCAGAAATGTCCCAGCTTACACAACTTGCGTGGATCTGCAAGAAATGGTACGTTGTGTGAAAGTTTATGCTCTATATTTATTAAACAAACAAACATCCTAAACTCTACGGCAGGCGTAAACCGAAATAGAATGTGACACCAAATTTATTATTTTCAGGAAAACTCACATTTCCTTTCAGTTGGACCCATTTAGAAAGTAGCAAGTGGGAACTACAGCAACAGGGAAGCTTGGGCCAGTTAGGTCGGGAGACGCACTTAGACAGCGCAGAACGGTCGACGGAGAGAACAGTGGTGACGCTCTCAAAGGACTTTGGGTAGTACGTATTTGCGAAGAAGAACTTCCCACACAGCTGTGCGGATGCAAAAAAAAAGCTTGAATTATAGTACTAAAGTAAAGATTCTTTTGGGCCTAGTTGGTTCATAATCATAGAGGTACGTTTACAGCGCACACACAGACACACCACACACAAAAAAAAGAGACGAAACACACAAGTGCTGGGTGTTTCGTCTGTTTGTGGTGCGTCTGTGTTTGCGCTGTGAAAATACCTCTATAATACTGGAGATGGCGGTACGTGATTTCCCACGTTTGCGAGCGTTCTTAAGTGAGATTCACCGGCAAGCTGATCACCTGTTATGCACCTTTCACATGGTAACTTCGTAGTGGGCGAGTGCATTTTCAACACCTTTTGAATAACTTATGCAATAGCACAGAGTATTTTGCATGTGTAAGTGGTGCTGAGACTGTCACGAAATGGTTTCGTGCACCAATGACTTGAGATCTGCAGGGTGTCGTGCCATCTTCATACCTTTATCTGCTATTCTGAAACAGTGCTGGCATTACGTTACTGATATTCCCGAAATGTCGTCACAGGGTACTTCACAATTGAAGGGCCGATCATTTGGGGAAACTAAAATGCACAGTGTTGCTTGACTTTGCTTTGCTTGACCCTAAACTAATCCGATTATCGCATGATCTCAAATTGAGCTTGGCGAAGAAACATAATTTATCACTGTTGTTTAGAACAAAGATATAAGAATTGATAACCTATTTTTTCACTATGTATGTCATGCCCCATAGATCCACCGAAAATTGGGCAGTATCGTACCTTGTTTAGTGCACAAGTTTAATTACTATTGTGTCACGGTCATGGTCACAATTATCACTCAATTATTGTGACCGCCAGTGGTCAGACTCATTTCTGAGTACAAGGTTTCAGGCTGCAGTAATCTTCAACCGGTGATGTTCTGTCTTCGTACCAAGTTTAAAAGAAGCGCTGCACCTCAATAACTTGCATGGATCATCGCGTGTGCAAGGCGCGGGATCTATGCTTTTTTCGCAGTCTTTACGAAATGTTTTGAAGCATTTCAAACAGAAGAAATGTCAACCATCGTGCCTTTCGGCATGACCCTCCCTAAAACATTTAGGGAATATTCTAGAGCGTTCCTAATTTCAAAGGATTGCATGACACGTTCGAGGGGGACCAATACGCGAGCACTTTTTCGAGTCGGACACCCACAAAACAGTTTCCTGCCATAGTGACAATTGAGTCTCTTGTGGAAGCTTTGAAAACTGATAAAATCCCCATATATTATTATTTTGACATCACCAGACATGATGAGAAGCAACTATGACTGGCTTTCTGCATGTGCCATCTTGGGCCCCTTCTGCTTTCACTAAAGTGTGTGATAGAGATAAGCTGTCAAGATGTCTCTCTTTTCTCGCAACGCGTCCTGTATGTTTGCTTGTTTTGTCTCGCTCTAGTCTACGTGGTGGGGACGCCCCTCTAAAGTATTACAGGAGCGTCCCATCGCCAGCCGGTTTGACACTGGGGGCTTCAGGATAGTGTACACCATAAGAAAATAGCTCTTTCAGCGTCACCTGTGGACGTTATCAAAGAGCGTTTCACGCTACGGACAGCACATGTGCGCACGCACGCATGGACGCACACACACACACACGCACACACGCACACTTCTACTGCCTCTTTAGTCGAGAGGCGAACGCACGAAAATACCTGCGTGGTGGTGAAGGTTGGAGGGGATCACGTTATCTAGAGAGACGAAAGAACGAGGGTCGAAGATCGGAACACATCTTTGCGTTGACAAAGTATTCTTGAACACAGTTGTGGACACAGTTCTCGAGTCTTTCGGCAACACGTGTGCCCGCGAAATAGTGCCTCCCGCGAGTATACTCGTCAACGACCGCTTCGTTGCGGCCAAGCGGTTGTGCATGTGCCCGCTCGGCGCATGCGCGTAAGCAAAATAGGTACCGCGCCTCGCCTCTGGGCGTGCTGTCATCTTCTATTGTTCGAGTTGCTTCCGAAAGCTACCCATCACTGCTACGTTCTAACTGTCGATGCAACGACCATCCAGGAGTGTAATATCAGAAGCTTAAGACCGTTCACCCGGTACTTTCTTAGAAGGGGTGCTCCGATGCGGGTCACTTAGATAACTTTTATCTGCAAAATCGATTCTTTAGGGGCTTTTTCACATATGCCTTCAGTCGGTTTTTAATCGTGTATTGCACCTTATGGACTTGAAGTTGCACAGGCAGCGTTGCACAGGTTGAGTTAACAACCTGTGCAACCTGTGCGTGAACAACGTCAAAGCAGCAATACACGTTTATATACAGAGAAAAAAAAATTATTCGAGATTTGCTCTCTTTTCTCGATTGCTATCCTGACGTGGCTGAAGAGTGCGCATAATATGTTCATATCCGACACTCAAGAACTTCTTATATCTGCATGTGCTGATAAAAAAGGGGAAAAAAGAAATCAAGGCGGAGAGAAACTTGTGTCTACGGCATACTTATATTAGCACACCTGGCGACTTCATTGATGAAATGACAGACAAATGATGTGAGAATCGCAAAATCTACGTGAGTTACGCTTATCTTCACCAACAGAGCATGTCGAGCTTCTGTTAACGCATACGTGTTAACGCTTGTGTGATATAGAGCGCATGAACGTGCAGCTTGCACTTAATGTATTCACCTGCTATCCCAAACACGCAAATCTTCAATTAGCTATGGGCGCTCAGTAGCATTATCACATTTGCTACAATCGCATGTATTTAGAGTTTTCTATTCATTGTGAGCCAACGTTATAATTTACTGTCATGCAAAGCTGACAAAAAAAAAAAAAGACCGCAGGTGGGCTCAGCACTTCACAAAGATGGTTTTTGTGTAGCAGTTCGCGAGCTCACCACAACCACATTTTTTTTTTGTTGGCGCGATAGCGAACAAGTGACTCGGAGCACGTTGGCAAAACTCGCGTATCGGGTGGCCTCCTTGCGCAGCATGAACCAGTCACGCGCAGGGCCTTTTATTTAATCGCTTATCGGATCTCTCATTTTAACATTATTACCAGTGGTGCGTCTGTGTGGCCTCGAGTGCGTAGGGCTTATGTATGTATACATATAAATGTATATATATCATATCTATTTGTGTGTATATATGTAGACTCATTTGTGTACAGACATGTACAAGAGCGTAGTTTGCACAACCCGCATGTATTGCATACGTATTTACACGTTAGACGGAACGTAGAAAGATAAATAGATCTGCGACAACGGAAAGGCTGGGAATGGCGCACATAGTATCGCCACACTTTCTGTGATGTCCGGCGTGCGGCGTGGGGTAGTTCGCGGATTAAAAAAAAAAGATTTAGTGATGTCACTTGTAGAGACTTTGTGATTAGGTTTTTTTTTTTCAAGAATAAAAAAAACCGGTTCTTGAAGGAAAATTTTTTTATTGACTATTTGCGCTGATAATGTCATCGAGCCTAACGCTTTGTCAGAAAAGGTAGAGCACTTTCTGAAAACACGTGACTCATACATGTTCAAGCGCCGAAAAAGTAGAATAATATTTGTAACACGTTCGTGCAAAAACTAATGGGAGGGCTATAGTCCACGCAAAAAAATTGGAGGCAGCCGATGTATCTTTGTCGGATTATATGAACACCAAATTTATCAAAGAAACGAATGAAATAGTTCATTGCCAGCACTCAACATGTCCTGACAGAAATCATCAATAGAGGAATAACATTTGTTACCAAGGAATGGGAAAAAGCTGGAGGACAAAAACTTGCCCTTGTTACGACGAAGACAGACTGGACTGGAAAAGGGTCATTCCAAAAAAGAGGCTAGTCGTGACTAGAAGCTGTGGGCAGCCTCGGTGTGTGGGCTTAAGCGGATATGAGGAACAGCTGAACACATGGGCTCTAGCGTGAAGGACAGTCGAGAAAGCTCGTGTGTGAGGGCCGAAGATAAGACTGATAAGACCAGGCTGTTCGTTGGCATAGCCTTTCCTCTTCGTGGTATGAATGAAATCGCATAGTACGAAAGACTACTGCGCTCTGCCTTCTGATTCGAACAAGTGAATGCCTTTCGACTTAAGCGTCACAGCTTTGGCCTTCCAGACGAATATAGGTGACGGAGGTACCCTGATGCTGCTCCAACTGTGACAGTATGGCGAAAGTTTTATGAATACATCTTACGTGAAAAGTTTGAAGTAAATATAGTCGAAGAACAAGACCTGTCGGACGCCTCATCGGGCCTCATCCGTGGTTGGACGTTGAGACGATAAGAACTGCGCCTGCCTGTATGATTCTTTTGCCGACGAGTTGGCACCGACGTTTAACTGCGTTACTGTTTCACCTATAGATCGCAAGAGTCGTCGACTTGAGTTTTCGTTAAATGGGACACGACAATGAAGCAAAGCTAAGTGTGTTCTGTTAATCAGAGCCGGTGAGTTTAGGATTTAGAGCTGTAAACGTAATTATATTTTTGACGCGCAAAAATCATTCTGCGACTTTTTCAATTACCATTGCTGGAGCTCGAGTCAACATACTGTATTATTTTGGTCAGAACCACTTCAAGCCTAGCCAAGACCAGGATGAATTCATAAATGTAATGCCGCTACCACTGTTTTATATTGTAATCTGTCTTTGAAAATGGGTTTAGTGATGTTGAATAGACAAGTCCATCGACTCTGTCTCGTTAGAAGAGACTTGAAGTCGCAGATGCAGTTCATAGATGCCACAGCTAACATAAACCCCGAATTATTTTCGGAGTTTTGGGGCATTAAAATGCAGTTTGCGGGCCAGTATTTTATTATATTTAAAGTAATGTGGCGAACCCTGTATATAGCGCTTTATTTTGTAACAGTGGCTTACAACAGTGGGTCAAAGCTAAAGCCTAACTGAGCTAGTAAGATGGCTGTATTTTTTTTTTTCGGGGGATGGTTTATCAGAAGAAAAATTTTAACTAAAATGGCTAGGAAATTAAGAATAATTGTCGGTGTAATTTTAATGTGCAAGCAGAACATAATACAGTTTTGTGTGATAGTCTTAATATATTTGATGTTTCAAGAGGGTATTGCTTCAAACAGAATGCAGCTTGTGCCAACTAGGTTCTCAACACTTGTAATCCTGTCTGGGCTGTTTTAGTCAGCTTTATTAGCACAGATGTTTCAGAATCATGACACCGATGGTCAAGGCGAGGAAGAGCGGAAAGGTTTCGCCACCCTTTCTTTTTCTCAAGCTCTTCAAGAATGAGAAGGCAAGCTCTGAAGCGCCGTACTCTCTAGTGCCTTGCGACTCACAGGTTAGGGCATGAGGACTGAAAGAAAGGTGCGTCAACTTCTGCCTATTTCGTCCAAGCTTAACTCATGGCGTAATGCTAATTTTTACTTCTGCCTTCTCGCGGAGTCCCGGGGCAACAACACTCGTGACCAGAGTAGAAAAATAGGCTCAATCACGCACAACAAAGAAACGGACCAAAGAACGGCTGCACAGCTTTCGGATTGTCGACTGGTTCTTTCGCGTGTTCTTCAGAAAATGTTTCAGAGAGGAAGGGGTTTGCCATGTCGGGGCTTTCACACTGATGCGGGAATGTAGGGAACGCCAAACAGCGCCAGTGCTTCGCTTGTTCTCGAACCGCGTTAAATCGTAACTAGCGTTTTTTTTCTTTTGTTTTGGTATCCTAAGCTACAATGAAAAAGTTAGTACCCGTCTGCAACGCGGTGGTTCTACAAGTTGACTGTTTGAGACATCTCTGAACTTGTTCGTCGAAGCAAGCAACTCGTCGTATCGACATTTCTATTAACCTTCGTAGAACGCTCCACTTGAAAGGCCTTTCTTTTCTATAACATGTATCGGCCTTATTTTCTGACCTTTTGTGATTGTCGCTATTCGTCTGTTGAAATAATTGCGGTCACTTGCAAAAGTTGTTAGTTCTGACTTCACCTCACGGTTACCTGTTTAATGGATGAAACCACAATAAAAAAACCTCTCTTACAACTCTCGTTTCTGCGACAGCCGTGTGGTGAAAAGACAACAGTTGTGGTTTGACTATGAATACCAGCAATAAGGAATTAACTTCCGGCACTCTTTCTGCGAATGACATACGATAGGTGTTTTTATGGGAAAGCATGGACTTGATAAGTGTCCGAAATGCTTAGGTTCAGTGCATCATTCTAAAATGCATGAATGGCTTCTTTTTCAGAGCTGCTGCTTCATTCTTCTCGACAGTGACACATGCGAGTTGCGATGAAATCCACAAAGCTCTGTCTTCGTGTCAAGGTAATAATTTTGCTGGAACTAGTGTAATATGTGTAATATTTCCGAGTTATGTGTGATGATAAGTGTCTGCCTATTAGACTTCACGAAAGCCGCACATTGCTGAGAGTAGTAAGCTACTATTATTTCTATATAGGTTTCCATGCACAACATTGAAAGAAACTTGGGAAAGTAATTCTGACCAGTATTTTTTTTTTTCAATTACTCAGCAGTGTTATTACGGCTCTCGATTCTTGGGGCAGCCTTTCAATGCAAAAACGTTGCTAGCCCTGAAACCTCTGTACTCTCAAACATGCTCAACTATCGACAAACTGCACCAGGCTGGAACAACGAAATGGACACTATCCCGCTCTACGACACCAGACACCATGTAGGGACCTGTGCAGCATCGTTTGGAGTGGTTTGCGACAGTGCCTCCCACAGTTAGCTTTCACCTATTAGCGTTCTGTTCTGGATGTTAGTCAAACCATTGTAATTAAAAACCGTTGCCGTCGCGTAGTTCTATCAGTGACCGCATTGGTGTTGCAACAGAGCCTGCCTGCCTGGCATGCTTGTTGGGTAATTATTCCGCCTCATAGTTTATCACGGGTGTCAGTGCATTTGCATGTCGAAGCATGAAAGGTATGGTAACAAAAATTCGGAAAGTCTGCCAATCTTCTGTCGATGTACATCCGACAGTTATCAGCCGTCAATCAGCACATTACAGGATCAGTGATAATTCTGTTGTATAATGTCAGTCGGCTGAAGAGCTGCACATTGAGAGTGGCCATTAGTTGCGCGAACAGTGAAACTAGAAAACTGTGTGATGCCACTGACGCTCATATATTACCCAGGCAAACTTTTTTCTTGTCACTAGTAGCACAAGAAAGAGAGACAAAGAAGAAGCACACAGAACAAGTACTAAACTTCACCTTTTTCCATTCGCCCATACATTGCCTAAATAGTAATTAACACACAAATAAACCACAAAAAGTTAATTTTGATTGTGTATTGCTGTCTTCTTATACACGTTTTTTTTCTTTATCAAGACATGCCAGTGCCTTACAAAAACGCCATATTATTATGCATAGCATGCATATATTTCGAACGATCAAGATCACATAACGTTTTATAAGAACAGCAAATACAGAAAAAAGAGACTCTCCAAAAACAATCAAGTTCGTGTAGACCACGATAAGCACGCATTCGAGGCCTGCCCTTTCTCTTGTAAAAACAAGCGCGTAAGAGTAACAGAGGTGACATATTGAAATGATCCCGAGCATACAGATGGTGCCTCAATGTCAGGTATATTCAGATATTTTACTTCGCTTATCCCGTCGATGCTCTCAGCAATGACGTAACGCGAAATCAGAGCTGGTTGTCCATGCGCCAGCTTTTAATTTCCGTTGGGCCAATCAAACGGCGTTGACACTTACGCCTTACGATAAAGTCCATTCATGAGAAAAGTCGTCACACTTGTGCGGTTCAGAGAGCGAGCGAAGCCATGGGTGGGCCGAGCTCTCCTTGCGTCTGGCTGGGATGCCCGGACAAAGGAGCGGTTGCCGTCAGGGGCGGTTTTCGTGTCACACTCGTGCGGGGGAAGAAGCTCGCATCCGGAGAAGCGCGCCGACTACCCCGAAAG
Organism: Rhipicephalus microplus; assembly: GCF_043290135.1. Classification (NCBI taxonomy): domain Eukaryota; kingdom Metazoa; phylum Arthropoda; class Arachnida; order Ixodida; family Ixodidae; genus Rhipicephalus; species Rhipicephalus microplus. Next base: position 10,733,958 of record NC_134704.1, read on the forward strand.
GTTGCTGCGTGGCGTGGCCTCTCCAGGTGCGACCTCGATCTCGCCCAGCGTTGCGTTGCCCTTTGGTCAGGCGGTGGTGTTCAGTAGCGGCCACGGGCCCACCTTAGCAGTGCGTCTGCTAGCACGTCCAGGTGGGCCTTTGTCTGCGTGTCGAAAAAAAGAAAACGAGGGGAAGTTTCAGTATTTGTGTGATACACATGTACGCTTCACGTAAAAACAGCGCGAAAAGGCAGAGGACCAGTGAAAAAGCACAGAGATGAGAGCGCTGACTTAAACAAGCTTTGTCATAGTAACGACACACACACACACACACACACACACACACACACACACACACACACACACACACACACACACACACACACACACACACACACACACACACACACACACACATATATATATATATATATATATATATATATATATATATATATATATATATATATATATATATATATATATATATATATATATATATATATATATATATATATATATATATATATATATATAAAGGAAAAGAGATGTATACCTAAGGGCTTGTTTTTCCGTGTTTTGACACAATATTAATGAGATCTAACAGACAATAATGCTAAAGAATGTATAGGGGAAGTTATTACAACAAATGTAATGTAAATAAGAAGAAAGAAAAGTGGGTGGAAAAATTACCAGCCGTGAGCAGGAATCGAACCTACGACCTTCGAATAATGTGTTCGATACTCTCTCTCTCTCTCTTTCTATCTCTCTCTCTCTCTCTCTCTCTATATATATATATATATATATATATATATATATATATATATATATATATATATTATATATATGTATGTATATATACATTATACACACTGTAAGAGGTATGTATATTCTATATTGTAAGATGGCGTCCAGTACCGTCAAGACTCTTCTTTATTATTCTCTAGTATGTGCCCCACAACTTAAACTGGAGTGGTGATGGTGAGTATTTACAGATGAAAAGATGGGACGAGTAATAATTCTCACACTTATTTTCCCCGCGCACTTGAGCGGCCAGCCCGGGCGAGATTTAGGCGGGAAAGGTACGGCGAACAAAGGGTTTAAGGCGTGAAACGTGGACTATTTCGGAGGCACGGTAACGACTGTCCGAGGAACCCTCGACGGGAATGACAAGGTAATTGACAGGAGATGTTCGTTCACAAACAACGTAAGGTCCGAGAAAGCATGGCAGAAACTTTTCACACAATCCGGGTGTACAAACAGGCTTCGAAATTAGTACTTCATCTCCAGGACGGAAGGTGACGTCTTGAAGAAAGCTGTCAAAGCGTTGCTTGCGGTCCTGTTGACTGGCCTCCGTGTTGAGTTGAGCACGTTACCGTGTGTCAGTGAGCCTGGAGACGAAACGTTCTGGTGTTGTTGTGGACGCTTTTGTCGTTACATTGAAGAAAGAGGCGTCAATAGTGAATGTCGGCGCACAACCATAAACGAGGAAAAAAGGTGAATACCCGGTGGTTCGTTGAACAGCGGTGTTGTGTGCAAACGTTACAAACGGCAAGATTTTGTCCCAGTTATCGTGGTTCGGTCAGATGTACATGGATATCATGTCGATTAGAGTCCGGTGGAATCGCTCTGTCAGGCTATTTATCTTCGGGTGGTAAGTGGATGTGGTCTTATGAACTGTGCCAGAAGTTTTTAGAATTTCTTCAAGAATTGTCGACATAAAGGCTTTGTCCCGGTCACTCAAAAACGTGTGAGGTGCACCATGACGCAACACAATGGCTTCTAAAAAGAAGGCGGCAACGTCTGAGGCGGAGCTAGTGCGTAGAGGAGTGGTCTCCGCGTATCGTGTGAGGTGGTCGATGGCTGTGACGATCCAGCAGTGGCCCGCTGGCGTTACGGGAAGTGGTCCGACGAGGTATATTCCGACAACAACAAAAGGTGTATCGGGACATGAAATGGCTTGCAATAAGCCAGCAGGAGCTGAAGTCGGTCGTTTCCGGCATTGACAAAGTGCACAAGAAGCGACATAGTTAGCCACAAAGGTAGAAAGACCAGGCCAGAAGAAACGGCTCCTAACGCGGTTGTAGGTCTTCAGAAATCCTAAGTGTACAGCTGATGGGTCATCGTGCAGTGCTTCGAGAACTTGTTTTCGCAGTGAACGGGGAAGTACTGGCACCCAGCAATGCCCATCCGCATCGTAAGTAAAGCGCTGCAGGACATAGTTCTCTAGTTTAAACTGCCGTAGCTGACGGCGCAGTCTGGCATTAGGTGGAGAAGGCGAGTAGTTGAAGTACCCGATGATGCGGTTACAGTATGGGTCGTCACGTTGGCACGCGGCAAGCTGAGCGCTGCTGTTTAAAGATAGTGACCCAGCAGCTGCCAGGGGTGATAACGTGAGTGAAGAGGAAGCCGCTTGATCACCTCAGGGGCATTGAGGATTTGTGGTTGGAGATAAAAGTGGCAGAGGGCAGTGAGAGAGAGCGTCGGCATCCTGATGCTGTTTGCCAGACCTGTACACAATGTCGAAAGTGTACTCTTGCAAACGGAGTATCCAGCGACCGAGGCGCCCAGACAAATTCTTCAGCGAGGACAACCAGCATAGGGCATGGTGGTCGGTAATCACAGTGAAGTGGCACAGATAAGGTCGAAATTTCTGGATGGCCCAAACGACAACAAGACATTCCTGCTCTGTTATCGAGTAGTTCTGCACCGCAGGTGTTAGTGCGTGGTTGGCATACGCAACTACTCGCTCACGTGAAGTGTCATCGCGCTGGAGGAGGACAGCACCAATTCTGTGGCCGCTGGCATTTGTGTGCAGGAAAGTGGGTGCACTCTCATCGAAGTGACGAAGGACGGGGTCTGATGTCAAAGCACGTTCAAGGGCTTGGAAAGTACACTCGCACTCGTCAGTCCAAGTGAAGGCCGTTCCTGACGTCAGAAGCTTGTGTAACGGCCCCGCAACGGCAGCAAAGTGACTGATGAAGTGGCGGAAGTAAGACGCCAGGCCCACGAAACTTCGCAATTGTTTTTGATTGCCCGCACGTGAAAAACTAATTACGGCAGCAACATTCTCGGTGTCGGGTCAAACGCCATCTTTGCTGACAAGGTGACCCAATACTTTGATGCTCCTGCTGGCGAAGTGGCACTTCTTTGTATTGAGCTGAAGGCCAGCGTTCGAAATGCACGTAAGAACTTCGTTCAAACGCTTAAAGTGCTGAGAAAAAGTAGAAGAATAAATTACGATGTCGTCCAAATAACATAAACAGGTTTTACACTTGAGACCATGTAAGACAGTATCTATCAAGCGCTTGAATGTTGCTGGAGCGTTGCATAAGCCAAAAGGCATGACGTTAAACTCGTAAAGCCCGTCAGGAGTTGCAAAGGCTGTTTTCTCCTTGTCTGTTTCGCGCATAGATATTTGCAATACCCGGATTGGAGGTCGAGGCTGGAGAAATATTCTGCGCCTTGTATGGAGTCCAGGGAATCATATATGCGTAGCAACGGATATACTGAGCGCTCTGTAATCAACACAAAAGCGGAAAGAGCCATCATTTTTCCGGATCAACACCACATGATACTACCAAGAGCTGGATGAAGGTCGAATAATATTCCGTTTGAGCATGTCGGTGACGTTTTCCTCAATGGTTTGCCGTTCCGCTGAAGACAGACGGTATGGGCGTTGTACAATGAAGCTGCCTTCGGTTTCGACGCAGTGCTCTGCAACGGAGGTAAGGCCCAAAACTTCGGAATGTACGTCAAACGAAAATGTGTGCTTTTGGAGAAGGTCTAACAGGTTTTTCTTTTGCTCAGCAGTGAGGTGAGGACTTATGGTAGCATTTAAAGCAACAGTGGTAGCCTTGATATCGGTTGTAGCAGACAAAGGCGGTGATTCTGGGTGAAGCGGAACCAGCCAAAAAGGCTCGCTGTCAGCGAAGCAGCTCACAGCAGTGCCCTGGGGCAGCATCACTGGCGAAGAAGTTGGGTTCAAGGTGGTGACCAATGCCTTACTGTCGTGAAACCGCACAAGGCCGGGTGCAATGGTAAGCCCCACAGGTTTGGAGCGAACTGATGGAGCTATGAACACATCACTGTTAACTATAGTGTCCGAAGCGATCGTGAGAATTTGTTCATCTCTTGGCGAAATCAAACAATCAGCGGCAGCAACGAAACGGAAATTGTATGGATCGACATGAGATGAACTCTCAGTAGCTGACATATGAAATACTTGCTTACGACACGATATGAAAGCTGATGCCGAAGAAAGGAAGTCCCATCCTAAAAAGACTGTGTGAGTGCACAAAGGAAGTACAAGAAACTGAATGTGGTGAAGGATGCCATTTATGAAAACACGGACTGTACAAACACTTGACGGCTGAATAGGGACTCCATCTGCGCAATGAAGGGGAGGACCATCGTATGGCGTCCTAACTTTTCTCAAGCGGGCACAAAAGTCTGCACAAATTACGGAAAGTGATGCGCTTGTGTCTACCAGTGTCTCTGTCTGTATACCTTCAACATACACCAATAAAACATTTGATGGGCGGTCCGGAGGAGTTTGACACAGTTCGAAAGATCTAGCTTTCCCTCCCGAAGCTGCACTGTTTAGTTTTCCAGTTGGTGGTCGGGAATCGAAGTAGAAGGCCGAAGGGGAGAGGAGGAACGCCGCATCGGTGAAGGTGAGCGACGACGTGAGAAAAGGGGACTGCCAACTGAGCCAAAGTTCTGCGGAGACGGTGACCGACGTGTGCTGTTCTGATACAGTCGGCGATAGGGTGGTCCAGTGGGGTAGAAGTCGTCCCGTTCAAAGTCATCAAAGCTTCGTCGTTCGTCTTGTTGACGGCGTCGGCAAAACCTTGAAATATGACCACGGATGCCGCAATACAAGCAAGTCGGTCGTGTAGTGCGCCAGGTGTTGTAAGGCTGGGAATATGGTCGCGGTGCGAGTGAGTTGAGCGAACCATGCACTTCGGGCACTGGTAGCTGCATTGGGCTTTGCTGGGGTGGAGGTGTTTTAGCAGCAACCTGAGCATAAGTTGGCATGGCCACAGGATATGAACTTGCAACAGGTGTGACAGTCATCGAGGCCAGGCTTTGGTTGGGCGCAGGCATCGTTGCAGCAACGTGAGGATAACTTGGCATGAGCACGGGATGTGAGCTCGGAACTGGTGTGCCAGTGATCAAGTCCAGTTCCTCCCTCACGACGTAACGTAAACTAGTAGCAGGTGGCGTCATTCGAATATCAAGGTGGCGAGGTGAAGCCTGTGCATGAAGTTTCTCGCGGATGATAGAGCGGATCAATGCACGCAGCTCTGTTGTGTCATGACTCGAGTTCAGATCAGACATATCAGGTTGCACCCGAGTGGTTTGAAACTCCTCAAGGCAAGTAGCTACAATATCGGCTACGGTCTGTGGATTCTGCACCACAAGCGCATTAAAAGCGACAGTCACAATGCCTTTTAGCAGGTGGCGCACACGGTCGTTTTCCGCCATATAGTTGTCGATGCGGCGGCAAAGGGCGAGAACATCTTGAATGTAAGAAGTGTAAGACTCGCCGGGGCGTTGAACACGTGCACCAAGCCTTTTCTTGGCGATATCCGAGCGCACTGACGGGTTGGAGAAAATCTGGCGGGGCTGGCGTGTAAAGGCGGGCCATGTCGGAAAATTTGTGGCGGGGTTAAAAAACCACGTATTTTCAACGCTGCTCAAGTAGAATGCAACGTGGGTGAGTTTCGCAAGCTCATCCCAGTTGTTGATGACACTCACGCGGTAATACTCCTCGAGCCAGCCTTCAACGTCCTCACCCGGAAGCCCTGCGAATAGCGGAGGATCCTTTTGAGGGCTGGTGACCAGGTGAGAAGGGTTTCTTGGCGGTGGGAGCGGTGGCGAAGCTGACGCGCTGGGCTGGTCGGCTTGCGACATTACCAAACCCAGGTCGTTTAAGCGGCGGCCTAAACCGAGCTCCAGGGATGTGTTCTAGGAGATGCTGGGGGTGTACGAGAGCGCGAGAGGACGCAGGAATCGGGCAGCACTCTCCATCACTTGTAAGATGGCGTCCAGTACCCTCAAGACTCTTCTTTATTGTCTCGAGTATGTGCCCCACAACCTAAACTCGAGACTGGTGTGTTGATGGTGAGTATGCACAGATGAAAAGATTGGACGAGTAATAATGATCACAATATATATATATATATATATATATATATATATATATATATATATATATATATATATATATATATATATATATATATATATATATATATATATATATATATATATATATATATATATATATTCAGCAGGAAGTTCAAGGGGTCTGGTACGTATAAAGAACACAAGCGAGTACACGTACGAAAGAGCAATACTTTTATGCCAACGTTTCAGCCGTGGCACGGCCTTCGTCAGGGAATAAAGAGTAGACAAGCAGATGCCCCTTTTAAGGGCCGTTGAAATCACACAATTGATCAGAATAGTGATTAGAAAGTGCGAAAGCAATACCAAAACAACATTGTCAGTATAATTTGATACGAGTATTGAGCAACAATATCGCTGTGGATAACTCAAGATATGAGCGCATAGCTTCAGCGTAGGGCAAATTTTTATGCGTAGGGCAAATTTTTAAAGCAATAAAGCACTTCATAAGCCAAGCGAATATCATGAGCACATGTCACGCACACTGTAAGATACCCGAGGGACAGTAAACAAAATTCAACTGGTAACTGAAGCGTCAAGTTTGATGCCAAACTACTGCATGCGCACATATAATAAATGGAAGCACACACAAAAAATATATATAATCAAACAAATGAGAGAAGAAACGATGGCATGGGTTGGGGGGCATTTAACGCATTCCTGTGATGGACAATGCTACATAGAAAGGAAAGTAACGCGTCCAACGCTTTCGTTGATGCCTGAGTGCAAAGTGTTGAACTTGTTAATGAGATAGGACTCGCGAACTTCTCGGTCATGATGAGTTTTAAACCCGGATTGTAATATTGTGGCTTTGATGTTTTCGAAAGAGTGCCCTGGCATCTGGACATGTTTTGACAGTGGAAGATGAGGAAGGTTAGAAGCATGGGCTCTGTGGTTGTTAAAACGTAACCTGAATGATGTTTCGGTATGCCCAATGTATTGCATACGGCAAGTGGAGCACTCAAGCATGTAGATAACATTAGCGCTGTCGCAAGTGAAGTCTCCGTTGATTTTTAAGGAAAAGTTTGATGCGGTGCTAGTTGCGGTATGAGTACTTGACATGTGCGGGCAAACCTTTTAAATGATATCATTGATTTAGACATTCCTGATGGGTCATTTTTGGTGATCCTCGATGTTTGTTCTTTGTACACCAACATTCCCCATTCTGATGGTATCCGTGCTGTTGTAAAAGCGTATAACGAGTCTGACCTCGACAAATCGATAGACTCCTCTACACTAGCTACGCTTCTCAAATTAATTCTCGAACTAAACAATTTCGAGTTCAACGGACAACACTTCATTCAAGTTAGCGGCACTTCCATGGGCACACGAATAGGCCCGAATTACGCAAATATTTTTATGGGCTCTCTAGAACGCGATTTTCTTGCCAGCCGCGATTTGAAGCCTTTTTATTACAAGCGTTTTATCGATGACATTTTTTTAGTATGGCATCATGGTGAATCCCAGCTTCTTTCTTTCATCAGCGATTATAATAATGCCCATCCAAATATATCATTCTCGCACTCATACTCGGACACCAGTGTCAACTTTCTTGACGTCACAGTGACACTGTGCAATCGAAAATTGACGACCAAACTATATAGGAAACCAACCGATAGACATCAGTATCTTCACTTCCATAGTAGTCACACAAAACACTGCAAAACCAGTATTCCATATAGTCAGGCCATTCGCTTTAAACGCATCTGCTCTGATAACAATGATTTCGCTCGCAACTGCGAAGACCTACGAGGTGCTCTTACGAGGCAAGGATACCCATCGGGAATCATAGACGACGCCCTCAAGAAGGCTAACAACATTGACCGTAAAGAGTTGCTCACAAGCAACAAACGATCTGCAAACACTTCACGTAACAGTGTCAACCTCATCCTTACGCACTCAGCTTCGGTTCCTAATGTGGCCAATATTCTAAGAAAACACCACAATATCTTGCAACAAAGTGATCACTTAAAAGACATTTTTACGGAACCATCGAGGGTAGTTTACCGCAGATCACGCAACCTGCATGATACATTAACATCATCGAAAATAATTAATCGGTCCAACTACAGTGGTTGCCATCCTTGCAATAAGCCCCGCTGCAAGGTTTGCCCGCACATGTCAAGTACTCATACCGCAACTAGCACCGCATCAAACTTTTCCTTAAAAATCAACGGAGACTTCACTTGCGACAGCGCTAATGTTATCTACATGCTTGAGTGCTCCACTTGCCGTATGCAATACATTGGGCATACCGAAACATCATTCAGGTTACGTTTTAACAACCACAGAGCCCATGCTTCTAACCTTCCTCATCTTCCACTGTCAAAACATGTCCAGATGCCAGGGCACTCTTTCGAAAACATCAAAGCCACAATATTACAATCCGGGTTTAAAACTCATCATGACCGAGAAGTTCGCGAGTCCTATCTCATTAACAAGTTCAACACTTTGCACTCAGGCATCAACGAAAGCGTTGGACGCGTTACTTTCCTTTCTATGTAGCATTGTCCATCACAGGAATGCGTTAAATGCCCCCCAACCCATGCCATCGTTTCTTCTCTCATTTGTTTGATTATATATATTTTTTGTGTGTGCTTCCATTTATTATATGTGCGCATGCAGTAGTTTGGCATCAAACTTGACGCTTCAGTTACCAGTTGAATTTTGTTTACTGTCCCTCGGGTATCTTACAGTGTGCGTGACATGTGCTCATGATATTCGCTTGGCTTATGAAGTGCTTTATTGCTTTAAAAATTTGCCCTACGCATAAAAATTTGCCCTACGCTGAAGCTATGCGCTCATATCTTGAGTTATCCACAGCGATATTGTTGCTCAATACTCGTATCAAATTATACTGACAATGTTGTTTTGGTATTGCTTTCGCACTTTCTAATCACTATTCTGATCAATTGTGTGATTTCAACGGCCCTTAAAAGGGGCATCTGCTTGTCTACTCTTTATTCCCTGACGAAGGCCGTGCCACGGCTGAAACGTTGGCATAAAAGTATTGCTCTTTCGTACGTGTACTCGCTTGTGTTCTTTATATATATATATATATATATATATATATATATATATATATATATATATATATATATATATATATATATATACTCGCCGAAGTTAGGACTTGAGCTACATGTATATACAATCGCAAAAAAAAAACGCATGCGTGTTTAGAAAAACGCCAGACCTGCGCGGAACTCTCAGCACAGTCACAGCGAAAACTGGAGAACCTGTCCATAGCTCGTTTTAAGCTCTTTTGGAACTGCTACAAGTACAGTTGTAATGTGCCCACTACATCGTAAATTGTCGTAATTTTTATGAAGCGGGTAAGTGAGGTATACACGCTAGACATCTGTAAGGCATAATGTGTGCTTTGTTGGTGCTGTGCCTGACGACGATTAAGAGTTATGGCTGAGCCCTTTTTGATTGGTGAGAGGCTTTAAGCCATCCGCTTCCTTTGCAATTCAGAATGCATGATGTCTAGCTGTTGGCGCATTCCTATACGAAGAAATATTGCATCTGTCAACGTCATTCTGTGCCTGACAAGACGCCTGTACAGTCTATTTTTACGAATGACATTCAAGCACCGGTGTGGCTCTGGGGTAGCTGATATAGGTAGGTAGGAAAACCTTCATTTTTTTCTTGGACATTGCAACACACAGTAGTACCCCGGCGGAGGGGATACTTAGGGCCCCCCACATGATATAATTGAGAATTGCTTTCCTTCCGGGGCAATATATACAATAGGAGGAAGGGTAAAGAGAGGGTTACATGTGGTGATGTAGATAATGAGAGGAAAGGGTAACAGCGCTGGAAACTGGAAAGAACGATGGCCGAGACGACGTGTAAAGAGCGCTCTTCACACGCTGTCCTCTTCCGCTTTGAGTGCTGTTACAAGAGTTGCAAAGAACCAGCTATCTCAGCAAGCAACGTTCTGTGGTAAAATATTCGATTGCCACGCAGAGGGTCTCGATGACGCTACCGCTAGGTCCTGTATATATGTATTTTTTATTGTGCGTGATAGCTGTTACGGACACTGGAGGCAACGGCCGACAACTACGCCACGAAATTTGGCCGTTGCTGTGACCGCATAATGGATTTCACTGCAAAGGAGTGTCATTGCGGCTGCTAGTTCTATTTGCTTCAACGAGCGAAATTCATGCACTGATCACCGAGGACTGTTCAACTGTAACCTGGCGGAGTGGCGAGGGTGTTTCTTCCTCGAGGCTTCGACACACTCCCACGATTGCCGTGTTCTGCGTAGAGGAAACTCGTTATTCTGAGCGGCGAGAATAAGGAGGATGGCTCGCTGTGAGATTTCGCATTTAATGATCGTAGAAGGAGAAATACAAAATACGAAAACAATCTTTTTGCCCTTCCTCGTGGCTTTAAGCATGTTCCGGACCTCTTCAGTATCGTTTAAAGACAGTCTAAGGAAAAATTTTAGAAGTCAGCAACAAGAAAGTCATACGAGTAACGAAACGCGTCTAGATAATGCGTGTGCGATGTGGCACCGCCTGGCGTATACAAGAAATAGCCAAGGAAGATAAAGAAGAATCATTTCTTCAACTCTCTTCTCGTCGGAATCTATCAATATCTAAACATTCAGTGCGTCAGAAAGATTCTACTTGGGGGCAGACGACTATAATTCCAATATTTAAGTATCCTGCTTCACCGCTATATTATTTGGACAGCATTAGAGCAGTGAAAAATGAACAGGCCGATGTCTGCTTAGATTACTATCTTGCCGTCTACGGTGAGTATTGGAACGCACCCATTTCCGTGAGTTCAGGATGTCTGTTATCATGGGTTATTGAGATGAAGTTCTGAGTTTTTTATTTTCATTTTTTACAATTCTCATTGTTCTGTGATGTCGTATGTGCAAGGGCCGGCGTCAGCGAGTGTACAAAAATGTGGCACTCTAAGGCGGGCCGGTCACATGTGGATCTGCACGCGACCTTTCCTAATGAACGCTGGTCTCCTCTTCGAGGGCTTGTTGGCGATCAGCCGTTTCCAGTACTGCGATGTCATGTTTTATTGACGTCACTTGTTATTTCACGTTGCCACATTTCATTGCTGCCTGGATATGAACGCACGACCATTTTTGTTGCCCGTACCAAATGAAGAGGGGCACTGCTAGGCACGCGTGAGTGAAAGGACCGAGGGTGAAGGAAAGAGGGGTGGAGACATTTAGTAAGGAGCATCGCGCAACGTGAAAGAAAGGAAGCAGCGCCTTAGGCAAGCGCACGCCAAGCATCGCTGGCCCACTTTTTTCGGACAGGGCAAGGACTCTTTGAATATCGTTTTGCAGTTAGAAGAACGATGCCAAGAGTTTTTCTTTGAGCGCGAAACGGACGAGGACGAAAGACCGAAAAAAAAAATGACACCGACGAGCCCTTGCCTCTGTGTCTGTTTTGTGGTTTTTCGTCATTAGTTACGGGTTGGAAAAAAACAAAAAAAGTTGCTCAATATCGTGAACCATCTTGCATAAGGATACTACGAATGACCCTCTGGCGTGTGCGAGCACTCAAGCGTATAAAATTGAAATGATCTACAAAGAATTTGTTTGGTAGGATTCTGAGTGATGTGTAACCAGTTTTCAGTAGTTTTCGTCCTTTGCTACAAAGATGTCCTTGCTTGGAATAGACATGGCGTTCGTTTTTTTTTTTTGGCGGTTCTTTGCGCATCGTGCCACTACTCACACGCGTGCTTTCCATGAAACTTTGGCAAAGACAAAATTTAGCTGATGTGTAGAATTATCCGTGTGCGCTTTGCATAAGGTTCTGAAAAGTGCTTTTATTATACATCCCAACAAAATAAAGTGAAACCTTCATAGATAATGTTCTTTTTACATCTGTTTTGCAGTCTGAGTGAACCAAATTCATGTGGTTCGCATATATACTTACTTTCTGCAAGCGTGCGGGTCTATCCCAGGGGTTAATGAGACATTCAACTTGAAGGTCACGTTACACGCCATCAAACCAAGTCGTACCAGCCAAATCTGCTTTATGGTTCATAACAAGTGCGAAAGCGTGGTACTGTAGACAACATCAATAAAGAACATCACTAAAGAAGCAAGCCAGAAAAACTAGAGAGGGCGTTAATTGTGCCGTTTTTAGGGAGAGACTCTTTGTGAGAAAGACAGAGGTTTTTACTGCCGCCAGGGGGAACCGTACCTCCAACCTTCGGAACACGCGCCCGATGCTTTTACCCATTGAGGTAATGCGGCGTTCGTCCTTTCTCCCACTTTGAGTGATATTTATGTGCATGCCAACCCTAGGAGTGTTCATCAGCGCTGCTGGCAGCCATTACGGCGAATGTGGAACGCTCTTTCTTCCTCAGCTGACGTCACGTGGTCGTTTTAAAGAGGACAGCTGACTCTCCCACCTCGTCATCGCGCCCGATACTTCTATCTATTGTCTTTTCACCCACTTCACTTTCTTCACAACTGTATCGAAGTTATACAATGCACTTAAAACAGCCCATTTAACTTCCCCTGTACTTTTCTTGGCTTCATTTTCTGCTGGTTTTCCTTATTTTCATTATCAATGTGCAAAGCAAAGAAAGCAGTTCTCAAAGTAATCTTCCTTCACTAATACTGCAGACAGATTTTATAAGCTGCTTTGACATATAGAGCAGTGTCTCTTGTGTTTTCGTCATGACATAAGTTAAATACTTATGATCTTATGAGAAGACTCTATTAAAATACGTCTCACTTAATAACGCACGAGAAATACTGCTAAATGGGCTACGAGAGGCGACAAATCGGTGCCGTAGGGAGATTCAAAATTGATTTATGTGTCCTCGCTTTCGCCTGCGAGTCATCATTAAATATGGCCGTAAAAAGCCAGTAGAGTGAATTTTGCGCCGCTATATCGCGTTACGTTGTTATATAAATTTGCAGTGGTACATTAGCTTCAAAAATGTTTAGCAAGAACGGGAAATATATTTTAATTTGAAGAGGCGCTTTGTCGCGACATAAATGATGACGAAGTGGGTCGTCTAAGCGAGGAAAGTTCTGATAGAGGAAAGTTCGGGAGCGTCTTACGGCTCCCGAAGGACGATGACTCTAGAGTCTCATGGTGCTGCTAATGAGCCAAATTGTAACATATTTGTTGCTCCAATAACGACATTTCTTCGAAAAGCAAATGCACGGGTGCAAAAAATTGTTGGCTAGAAGCAAGAAAATGAGAGAGCGATATATCGCCCCCGGTGAACGAGTTATACTCTTGTAAAGGCGTTTACTGAACATTGTTGTAAGACGGCTTAATTGTATCAACAGCTTAATTCATGGACCCCTAGAACGAGTAGCGTCCACGAGCAATGTGCGGTGAAAATAGAAACACTAGATATCGCTAGAGAGGGTCTTTCTAGTCAATTGATCTTTCTAGTCATGTTAGGATGTCTCTGCTACAGGTTCAACATTTAAGTCGGCGTTTAGGCCGGGACAGGTACACTTGGAGAGTAAACCACGCAAATACATCTGTTCACCTAATATGTGTCTAAACTGTGACATATCCTCCATAATAACATTAGTGTTGAAGAAACTTGTATAAGCTCGTGTGAAATACCACGCGCCCAGAGGGCTTTTGTTTAATCCGTTCGAGAGGCATTCATTTTTTTGACATCGGCAGCGTGCACAATAACGCAAGCCGTCACTATGCTGTGCTGTTAAACAAGCTTCTTTCTTTATGCGAGCACCCAAACTCGCTGGATACGTCGTTACCGAGATGGCTGTGTCGTCGTTACGACAGATGAGGTGAAACCTGAAGCGCTACCGAGAGAACCGTTCATTGTTGCACATAATGACCTAGAGAAATGATGGCATCATCTTTCCTCCTTTCCCAACCTCCGAAAACCCACCTTTTCTGACATACTCAGGCCCTGATTTCTTGTCATGATTCATTATCCGGAAGTGACACTCGGGACACGGGAAATGGCGTCACGCTGTCCTGAGCAGCATGCCTGCCTTTTCATTCGTGTGGAAGAGGTATACGCCGAGGGGCCGCTGCATTCACGACGGGAGATAATGATAATGATAACGGCTACATAAAAATGAAAGACATAAAATATGGAAAGGAGAGAGAGAGGCAGATAGAAGTGACTTTCCACTTTTTTCGAGCAGGGATTACGAGTGAATGATGACTCGGATTTCCACGGATATTCCTGCACAACTGGCCACACTGGAATAGCGTATCTTGGTGGTGGCAGCCTGCTCAAGAGCGCCATTTCCGTCGACTACGCTCCCGTCTAGTCTCAAGAATGAATTCGGACGTTTGTCACAGCCAATCGAGGTTGACACTGTTTTGGGCTACGCAAACCACGCCCACATCTGGTGGATGGCTGCGATCTTCTTTGGAACATTTTGAACATAAGTCGCGCGCTTTGAAGTTCTTGGTCGGTGGGGCGCTGAGTTCTGAGTACCCTGAAAGTAAATTTAAAGAATTAGTCCTGTCGGGGCACAGATCTTCGGGTGAGTTGATATTCCGTAGAAGAACACATAGACGGTTGCACAAGCGAATGAGGCCGGGAATGACAACAAAAGCACTAACTTCGAAACGATTACAAAGGTGGGTCAGCCATATTATTTTTGTCATAAAAACACAGTTCCTGAGCATGTTCACGTGATACCAGAATTACAATCTTATGACGTCATGAAAGAAAGTGTTCATATTATGCGAATAAATGATACGTTGGAAGAAAGCTCTTGTGTTGTGATCACCTTCTTCCATCCTCGTGTGTGCGCGCTCAAGTAGTCTGCAATATATTGTCACCAGATTTGAGATTCACCTGCAGTGGTTCTGCCATGCTCCATAGCTCGAGGACCTATAGGCTATGCTGGTTTTTACACCCAGCACAGTATGAGGAAGAATTAGGCTACTTTAAAGGTTCGCTAGCGACGCCTTGAAGCGTTGGCTTGAAATTGATGGCTCCACATTGGCTTTGCGATTGGTGTAATAAAAAAAATAATTGGGGCTTCACACTAGTTACGCCGAGACCAAAAGAAACGCGGAGCTAGGCAACTTGCGTTGACCTTTCTTTTTCTTTCACTTTTATCTTTCTGTTTTGATTTATTTCTCTTTTTTCTTCTTTCTTTCTTTTCTTCTTCTTCTGTTTTTTCCTCTCTGTTGAAGCGTCTCTGTTTCATTCTCTTTTTTTCTCTTTTTCTTTTCTCTTTTACTCTACCTCTTTTTCATGTATTGCTCTTTCCTTTTTACATTTTACTCTATTTCTTTCTGTGATTCTATTCTTCATTCTTTTTTCTGCCTTTCTTTTTACATCTCATTCTCATTCTCCCTGTTTTTCTCTCTCCCCTCCTCCTCACAACGACATCTCTCCTCCCCATGCACTCTGCTGTGTCCCACCCCTTCGCTACTCTTCGCTATTCTATGCTTTGATAGAGTGCCTGAATAGCCGAGTCGTTACGATGCTCGTCTTCTAATGGTGGGTACACAGGTTCGAACGCCGCCTCACCCAGAAATGTTTTCCGCCAAGGACTTTAGGAGCGCTGCTCTTAGCGCTCGAGGTAAAACGTCGGGTGTCCGCAAAAAGGCCCTCTGCGCCGATGCTCATCAGTCGCGACTACCAACACAGACAGTCCGCGCAACCACAGTGGCAGCGCCGGGTGTTCCCGCTGTGTGAGCCGAGTACGTGCGACGGAAGGCACAGGCTTTTACTGTAGGGACAGGCCCACAGGCGGGTTTGCACGTTAGTTTCTGGCGCTACAGTTTCTACATTTCGCATGGTTTGTGACAGGCTGTGGGTGGAATACACATTGTCCATGCCAAGGGAAGCACTAGCATCTGCCAAAAAAGCTCGGCGAAGTCCGTAAGATCAACCAGCTTCATCGTTTTTTTTAATTTCACGCGGCTAGCTTAAACTTCTCATTTATTTTTATTTTTTTCACTCTTTCTTGCTTTCTCTCCTCCTCGCTCTGTTTCTTTCTTTCCATCTATACTCGTTCTCTCACCCATCACAGATATTACATTCCATATCGTACGAATCAGTGAACGCATCTCAAGAGCGAAGCAGAAGATGAATAACAGGAGGAAAAGGAAGATGAACTCGAAGAGAGCGCGCGCCAGTTCACTTATATAACCTTTTATTCTATTTTTTTTGTCATGAAAGTTAAACACCGCTCACTTGACGGGGATTCGGGCCCCCCTTACAAGACATAAAGCAGGACAGTGGATGTGGTACAAACAAAGAAGAGTACGATTCGCGCATTTGTGCTAACAGATACCGCTTGGTTGTACATTTTGTGGTTTCCTGTTTTTTTTTAAATAAACACTCTTGGTACGTGCGAGAAATGACACATTAGAAATAAGAGAGACACATTTACATTTTGCGAACGAAGGAAAAAAATAAAGACATAATATAAGCACATTTAAACTGACAAGAAAAAAAGAAACGTACAATTTCTCATTGGTGTGAGCTATCGGAGAGACAGAAAAATATATCTTGATGATTTATTAGTAATTTATTTGACCACAATGTCTTGTTCAGTCAAGTAGTTTAGCGGTTTTGGAAGTCTGCTACAGAGCATCTGCTCACTCATAACTAAAAACGTGTTTATATAGTGATCCACTTCTCTGTATTTCGGACAGGGTATGGGTGAGTTTTCTTCTTAAACTGGGTTAATGTACGGATTCTTCCAACAGAAAGTTTAAGACATTGTAACCAATTGATGATTGATTGATTTGTGGGGTTTAACGTCCCAAAACCACCATATGATTATGAGAGATGCCGTAGTGGAAGGCTCCGGAAATCTCGACCACCTGGTGTTCTTTAACGTGCACCCAAATCTGAGCACACGGGCCTACAACATTTCCGCCTCCATCGGAAATGCAGCCGCCGCAGCCGGGATGACATTGTAACCGAGTGCTAAGTTGTATGCGCATGGTGATTGTCCTTTATGCTCACTCGTCACCGAAGAAGGCGGATCCGCTGCCCGAGGCACCCACACCTCTTTACAGCGCCCGATTTGTTGATCTACGCGGAAGCCGGCGTGTCGGTTCGTTTTATTTCAACATGACTCCCTTGACTCGATTAATGTGTAGTCAACCAGAAGCGAGTCACAAAGCTAGATGTCCTCCCGCTTGCTCTTCACGACGTGATAGATATGGCCATATTGCTTAAAATTAGCCAACTGTGTGCGCGCGTGTGTGTGTGTGTGTGTGTGTGTGTGTGTGTGTGTGTGTGTGATAGAGAGAGAGAAAGAGAGAGAGAGAGAAAAATAGACGGCACTTTCTGGCCTCCCTTCTCATTTTGCACAGTGGACGCGACGCAGCGCGCCGAACAATCAAGATTTGTTAAGTTTGAATTTGCGCTGCATTGAGGACACAAGTTAACATTCCAAAGTTTAGTGTGATGCACTAACTTCCTGAAGTAACTGACCACATCTCTATATTTTAAAAACATGCATTTGGAAAAACCATGCAAGTATGTAATTCGATGTACATATACAGGGACTCGTGGTGTTGGCCGCTTGCGCGGCCTACATGTTGTGTCTTTTGAGTGGTTGAATGTTTTGAAGGTGCACTTATGTGAAAAAAATATGTAGCACTTAAAAAGCACATTGAAAATCGTGGTGGCGTCTGCAACTGTGAAATGACTGAAGGGGCATTTTCAAGCTACGAAAGGGTTTTTTGCAAGCGATCTACGAGTTCATTATGGTTCAGTAGATGGCGTACAGCACGATAATTTACATGTTATCACGGGGCCGAATTACACATCACGCTTGCAATGAGAAGATAAATTAGTTGCCCTGAGTTAAACATACCATAAAATTGCTACCAGTCTTTTCGGGATGAACTACGCAAGTGAAAAATTCCTTACTGTATGTTACAGCAAGCGCGTTAGTTCTGTAAATTTTTATTTGTTTCATAGAAAGCCATTGAATGGCCGACCTTGATGCAAAAGAGAATTCGCAAAGCTGGTTTGGCGACTACTTTGCTGTGACACGAACTGTTCGTTATGCAACCTAGAGGGGGCTGTTCACTGGAAAGCAATACCATTTCTTTACAACGGCTGCAATAGCGATACGACTTTATCTTAGGCCCTTTCGAACCATTCTTAGGTCTTCTGGAGTTGACGTGGGTCGTACATATATAGTAGGAGGATTAAAAGGCAAGAGCCATGGATAAGGACTGCAAGAAATAGCCGGTGCCCTTAAGCGGCCGGAGAGGCAAGAACGAGTGGTTGGTGTGGAGGGTTGAAATGAAGAGTCATCCTTACGTAAAGAAATGAAGAGTCGCTCACGGGAAAAAAAAATATGTCTTCATCCAGATCGACAAGGGTGGCATGTTCGGCTGGTTAGTAATGTTGGATGACGACTTATTATAATAGTACTATAAATAGACGAGTAATGAAAGAGCGCATGACGTAACAGCTGATTTCAAAAGAACATTTATTTAAATCAACACATATATGTGATATTCAAAGGTTGCCTGCTTACTTCCAAACCATTTCTTCCTCCGTGTAGGGAATTCGAGCAACAACGACGGTCATGCATGGAACAATAAAGCGCAACAACAAAATGCCGTAACCAAAGGCGGCAGCGTGAAATGACTAGTGGCCCCGATAAAATATCCAATTTTTGTGTAAGAAATGACCAATCACCGGGAAAACTTCACAGGATTGAAAGAGCATCGCGTGTTACAAAACGGCTCACATAAAAATGCGCGTTTGGCCGGTGCACCTTCGACTGGTCCCTGGTGTGCATTCACACATTTAAACCATACTCCCCGGCACCGAGTCCTTTGCGAGATATACAGACGCCATCGCTTTCTATACCGAAATTCGCAATAAACGCTTCGCTTAAAACTGCACCAAATGCACTATGTAGGGGGCCTCTTTTTTTAATCATTTTCTTTTATTTGTTTCTTTTTCTTCCTTCTTTTCTCTATTTCTCTCTGCCACTTTTTTTTTATTTCCTTTATTTTTTTTGTCCTTCTTCTGCGCATTTCTTCGCTCCAAACTTCTTCAAGGGATGATCACAGAAAGGTTCTCATGCGGCTTTGCCTGCCCGATGCAACGCAAATGCGCTTCACTAAGAGAAGCACTGTGCCTTCATTGATGTTCGCTGGCAGGATGCAAGGTGGTTGTTTGAAGCTGCAGCGCGTGCTGCCCGGTGGAAACGCAATACTGACCTGCAGTGGTCGTGAATGTGCCCCGATTAGGAACGGATCACCGACTCGGAAACGGGAAAGTAAGATAACAAAAGCGGCAGCACTGCGGAATCTCTGTCTTCTTTTCATCTTCTATGCTACCAAACAAACAAACTGACCGTGTTCGTTTGCCTGTTCCCGCCGCAACCAATTAACGCCATTCTGCTCGCGACAACATATATGACCCAGCCGCGTCGTTACTCAAGTTCTTTAGCATTGTTTCAGCCTTAAAATTGTGATATGTTTTTTTTCTTTGAAACATTTCGGCACATACACAGTGGACGGAAAAACAGAAAGCAAGAAGACAAACAGGTGCCTAGCATTCCATACTATTACATTGAAATATGTTTGTAAAATTTGATTGCATTTGCCCGTTAGCCGTCATAACTAGAGTGCGCCAAGAAGACAAGAGACGCGGGGCCCCGCGACGAAGAGAAAGTACTTAAGTTTTCCTCTTGAAATGGTACTTTTGACGCTCATTACTTCGCCACCGTGACATGACATACACGCGGAAAAAATCTTGCTTTTTCTTTAAATTTCACTATAATAAAACCTTCATGGAGTTGTGTAAAGGAATCAGAAGGATATACATCAATATGCTTAATGCGAAGACTGACTTAATTGGCTCTAGCGTTGGCCGCCCGCATGGAGATGCTCACGTTGGTGACCTTACGCCCTCTTTAACGGCAGTGGTAATTAACGAACCGGAGCACTAATGAAGTTACAGTCGCTTCCCCATATCTCAGAGCTGTCCCATCGTCTAATGCGTCGCACTGGTGGGATTTCAGGATTCTGTCGGGACGTAAATAAAATACAAGCACGGAACGCGAAGAAGATTTCTGTCCGCCAAGCCTTATAATATCTCCAATATCCCATGAGCACGCTCTATTTAGATCGTGGGCGGCTGTCATTCGCTGTAGCCACGATGGGAGCACGCCAGTCAAAGGTTATGCGAAAAGAATGAAGAAGAAACTCCATCACATTCCCTCCTCCTCCTCGAATCAAAGCGACTGCGCGCCCGAATCGGACGTGGGATGACGCGCGGGGCAAACGGCTTCCTTAAGCCTCGAGGAAATCCGGCGAAAATCTCCCTGCGGGATGTTGAAGCCTAGCGTGGCAAGGTACACCACAGCATGCAGCGCTGAAACGGGCCTCCCGAACGGAGCCGCCGCTCGGCGTAATTGACAGGCAAACACAGCCCTGCCGCAGCCCGCGGCGCTATATTACTAGGAATCCCGGACTATGTTATTGGCCCGCGTTGTACAGCGCGTGCACGAGCGCACGTATATAGAGCGCTCCGTTTCTCTATAGAAGCTTCGGAAGACTTTGCCGCCGTTCGCACCGGTGAGAGCTGGCCTATCGATCAATAGCCGCTCTAAGTCTGCCGCCGTCTTGTGTTCCCGTTTGGCACGCCGAGTTCCTGTTTTCCTTAACGACTGAGCTGGTGCGCACGCCAACGCGTCGTCGAGGAGCGGAGACGCGCTTGTTAACTGCTCTCTCCCCGACTTTCCAGACTCCGCAGTGAGCGGCTATTTGCTGGCTCTGGGCGGACATTGCGTATATTTCTGCCTCCTCATGTGCACTGTTCCATCGTCTTAAATTATTCCACTTGGCTGTACGAACAGTTATTGCGTTAGTATGTTGAAGCTCCGTGCCTGATTTCACCAAGTGCAGAACAAACCCTTTGAGGTATTAACAGGGCCATTGATCAAGGAGCTTCATGTATTCGGGTTCTTGCTTCTGCGTAAAATGCGTAAGCATTTGTGCGCCTTGTACAAACTGTTCTGGTGTTGTGTACTGTGCTGTCGTCATTCACATTACTTCCGTGGCGGAAATTGTGTCAGTGAAGCTCTGTGAACTCCGAGATAAAACACTTTCACGTTAAAAAAAAAAAAAACACTGATTGCTCGCATAGATAACTGGTTTCATGTTCCCAAGAGAAGCCTTCATTCACACGGCAAATCATACGCTCCAAGTATTATCGTTCTTAGAATATGAATGGTCACTTTGCCCTCAGCTGTTAAACAGATTTCGTTTTGGCAATCAGACGACATACTAACGTCTTGCTACCGAGATGTGTTCAAGGTGAACGTGATTTCGCAGCTTTTGAAACCCGTGGAGATCTTCGGGTTTTCTTCGGGTTTTCGAGATCCTCGTGGAGACCTTTCGGGTCGACTGCTTCCACCGTGTCCAGTCATGGTCATAGGTTTGGAGACCACCCGAAACCATAACGTTGTACGTGCCGACTGCTTGGTACCTGCTGTCGAGTCTCGCAGTGCGCATTCGCATCCATTTTACGTCACTGGCCTTCTAGTTGGTTTACAACTCCATCCACCCTTAACTTTTGTTTTGCTTACGTGCACATGTAGTGAGCCTGTATTTATGGAGCAGCGGAAGGAACTTAGCATGGCTGATTGCACGCCTATTAGGAAGCGATGTACACGGATATGAATACATTAGGTAGCCATGCTATAGCGGTCATACTAGCGTGTGTGACCGACATTGTTTGCTTTCTGCTCATGCATGCTGTGTCATCCAATATTTGCATTACTTCTTCAAAGAGTGTTGCACTCGGAGTACCAAAAAAAAAAAAGGAGGTAAGGAGTCTATGTTTTACAAAACAACTGCAAAGCAGCATTAGTGCTACCCACGCGCACCCAAGCGCTTAGAGTCGCGATGAATGTGGAAAAAAAATCACGCGTGTACACTCCGCCGTGGACGACACGCGCTAATAAACGATGCAGATAACCGGACCGATCAATCTTGCTCGCCAACTTGCGTCAGCGCATGACCGCGGAGGTCCCCAGGGACGATTCTGGACGGCGGGCAGTAATCGAAGCTCGCCTCTGCGACACGCTGGCAATCTTCGCCTCTGCCCCTGTTGCATCCTTTGAAGCGATCGTGATTACGAGCACGTAGCAGATGCCTGTATGACGAGTTTTGAGCCATCTGCGTTGTATCACGTAGCCCTGCGACTTATCAGGTTCCTCGTATTCTCGTTATTCTTTTAAAGGTGACCTGTAGGCGTTCATGCAACAACACTTCCCCAGTTATCTAAAAAAAAAGGCATGTCCGGCACGCTTCGTCTTTTTGTGAGTGCTGGACAGTCCGAAGTACAGATCCATACCAATTAGTTCAATTTTCTGTTCTAAGCTCAGGCACAGCGATCAGGCACAACGATGCATGTCTGTAGGCCAAGCCAAAAAAAAACACAATTTTAAATTATCACGTTTTCTTTTAATGCAGTGCAAGTCTTACGCGAGCTGTCACCATCACTCCATGGCATTAAATTTTACACGTCACTTCGTCGTCATAACCAGGCGTCGTATTATACTGTTATTCAGCCACGCATCCAGCGTGGGTCGAGTATAGGGACACGATCATAGAACTGTGTTGAATATCGGTGACGGCACTTCCGACAACGAAGCAGTTGGTGGTGAATGCCTTTGTGGCCAGTAGGCTTTTTCTGATACACAGTTTTTGTCGTTATTATTCGAGTTCGCTAGAATTGAAATAAGGTGAAATTATCCTTTACTGATCACAATCCTATTCGTAATAGGCACAGCACGCGTCATCTGAGACACAATAGAAGGAGCCAGTGTAGCTTCGGACGGCTATAGAAGGCGAATGCATGCGTGTTTTAAATACGGTCTTGTTAGCCACGTGAACGCTAAAAATCTGCCGTGAACGCTCATCTCGAGCACCTTTCGTCATTAAGTGGAATTTTTCGTTTAGTGAAGCACATAAAGTCTTCACCTTATTAAAAGCGAACATAGCCACGCTGGGGCTTACCCACTACGGCCCTGGTGCTTGATGCTGCATCAAGGTATTTTGATGGCAGTGAGGTAAAAGTGGCAGCAAATGAGCTGCACAGAAACCATGTAGGTTTTTAGACATAGTTATATTTAGCTACTATAGGGATGCCGTCATGGGTGGAGAGAACACATCTCCAAACATTAATCAAAAACCTCAAAGACAGCTGCTAAACCTGCGGCCTCCACGCCGATGTTTTTTTAACTAGAGATGCACCTGGTCCAGATGTGCCACACGCAGCTTATTTAGAAACTAAAACAATGTGGT
Source organism: Rhipicephalus microplus (assembly GCF_043290135.1). NCBI lineage: Eukaryota > Metazoa > Arthropoda > Arachnida > Ixodida > Ixodidae > Rhipicephalus > Rhipicephalus microplus. The sequence continues at coordinate 10,757,387 of NC_134704.1, forward strand.
ATGCTTTTCTTTCTGGCGATTTGTCCCTATTATCACGTCTTTTCTAGAGCTCGTATTGTTTAACAGCTCATTCTGACTTTATTACCTCAAGGCCCCATGTGGGCGCATAACATAAGGGGCGAGCGTGCAATAAAGATACGTAGCACTGGACCATTGAGTACGAAAACGCAGCTCTTACAGCTCCAATGAAAGTTTATGGGTTTGCTATGGCAACCTATAATAGTTTATTAATTTCAGGCATATAAAATCACAATCTACATAACAGTCTACATTACACATATCGCTAATAAACAACACACGGAGTTGGCAAAATATACGAAAGGGACAAAACCCAAGCACAACAAAGCCAGGCGAAGTCACTAGAGTGCACATAGGTTATACTTCGCGCAATAGTTCTACAGAATTTTTCTGTCCATAACACACGCAAGATCTGTGAACAAAAAAAACCGAAATATCGGTTATTTTCCAGAACCACGAGACGAACGTTGCAGAGAACAGAACATTGAGCAGTCGTAGCACCTCCGGCCAATACATACAAGCGTGTATATACGTGTGTAAGGCAGAAGACCAATATCTGCTATAGCGGTCCAAAATAGCCAGGCGGACCTGCCACGTCAAGCGGGACGCTTAAGGATTTGTTCTTTGTTCTTGCTTTAAGCTGCGCGCGGTAGCTTTCCCCTTAAAGCGTTTTCAAAGTTGCTACCAGGCGAGGCGTTCCAGCGAACTCACGTTCGGCATCCAAGATTGCCCATATTTTTTCCTGGTGCAGTTGTTCCGTTTTTGCTTTGTTTACCGCCGGATGTAAACACAATCTGAGAAGAGCTCCATGCTAGAAAAGCGGCTTGCGTGCGCAGGCTGGTGCATTTCGTTTGCAGATTCGCTTTCAGGTGATAGGGGGTAGGTCACATGCCTGTGTGTTGGGGAAACCAGACTTCTATTTTTGGCAACTCGTCGATATTTCATGTGGCCGTATACTTTGAATGAATCGAGCGCTGAGTATGCAAGGACGTATAAACTGTGATGTTGTGCTGTACGAAACATACACGCAGCAAGAACGATTGCCTCGCATGGTTCAGTGTAGTTAGCTAAAAGCGACAGCGGCAGTGCAGCATGCTTGGCATAGTTAAATGCTCACCGCAGTGGCATGTGATTGTGATTGAGCCCCAGCTCTCGGATTTCAGCTGCCATTTCTGTACACGTGCGCGAAAATGCGCACGTTCGGGGGTGGCGGATTTGTGACTCCAAATATCAGCGTTTATTATGGCTGCGCACAGCTGTGCCAATGTAGCATAATATATATGAGATGCCTAAAAGGCAGACAGCTTGTATACTCTGGCGTTAAGCTGGTATAGAGCTTGTGTACATGCTGAATCCTGTGAGTGGAATTCCACTATTTGACAGAAAAAACGCAATTCGAAAAGCTCGTTTTCTTTGTTAGGCACAATGTTATTGACATTTAACAGACGATGATGCCAAGGAAAGGATAGGGGATGTTGTTAGTAGAGATAATAGTAGTAATCTTAGTAATAATATCCCCTATACTTTCTTGGCATGTTCTTCAGTTCTCAATAATACTGACACTGTTTGAGAAGTTATGGTATCTCTTTGTTACGTTAAGTGTAAATGTTAAAATACAGCAGCATATGATAGGGCACTTTGTCAAGGAGAAGGAGCACCATACCGTTTGTGCTGTTGTGCTACCTTTGAGAGTTAAATTTGCATTCCGGCTGCGGCGACTGCATTTCCGATGGAGGCGGAAGTGTTGTAGGCCCGTGTGCTCAGATTTGGGTGCACGTGAAAGAACCCCAGGTGGTATAAATTTCCGGAGCCCTCCACTACGGCGTCTCTCATAATCATATAGTGGTTTTGGGATGTTAAACCCCACTTATCAGTCAGAGTTAAATTTGCCACCACCTGCAAATGTTTTAATCCCATGGAGTAGCTCCGTGCGTGCAGTAACTAACGAGATGGTTATTGTGGCTAATACAGGTTTTGCAGACCAAAATAGCGACGTACCGTACATAACGATACATCACCGCACTTTATGTATATGATAAAGCGTGACTGCTAGGACATCGTGAAGAGATGTTTCAGATAAAATTTTTTTTGCAGAAGATGTTGGTTACCGCCACATAACAAGCAAACTTTTACGTATAGTCCTTTACGGAAGGCTGACCACGTCAGCTGACCTTCCCCTTTTCACTCACTCACTAAATAAATAAATAAATAAATAAATAAATAAATAAATAAATAAATAAATGCGAAGTACATAAGTAATGATGAAAGGAACACAATGAAATCGAATGTAACAATCAATTGTGAACATATTCTGACGAGCTTCGTCGAGTGTATAGACAGAGTGACAGCAAATGGCCGTGCCCCGCAATCCCTTTTGGGAGCGTGCTGCAATGGCGAAGGCTGCACTCACCGTCTTGTAGAACATGCAGGACATGCGGTCTTCGTCCTCCCCTTGGGGACAGTCGATGAACCCATCACACAGGACGTGGTCATCGATGCACCGATACCGCCCCATCCGGTCCGGCGAAGGGCACGCGAACCGCTCCATGCCATCCTCCGCGCTGGGACACTCTGAAACAAGGACATGCGCCATCACGTATGCCGATATTCACACCGTCACGATGGGGGGATTTTTTACCGAGTCGTTGTACACCCTGTCTAGTACACGTGCCACAGCATGCTGACAAATTGCGAGTGCAAGAATGACACATAAAATTTGTGTTAGGAAAATTAACGCTTCAAGTAAACCATGCTACTGTGTGAGTGGTCCCGGAATTAGCTGACACGTGCGGTAAGGATTTTTTTAAAGGCCTCTGTAGACAATCTCAAGGGCAATGAACTGCAAAAACAAAGTGTATATAGGAGCTAGAAACATTCATGGCAGCCTTGTATTGTTTTGATACTTTCATATGCCCATCAGCATTTTATATTGCAGGTTGTTTCTAGAGTGAAGAAAAAATTATTGAGAGCATGCTTCAACAGAGAGACTGTTGATGTGCCACTGGGCTCTAGAGCATGCGGAATTATAATCATGTGTTGTATACGACGGCATCAATGTAGACGACACATCTGTGAATTCTCAATTCTTGACGTCACACTGAACATACAAAGATGGCGATAAATTCAGCTGTCGCCATAAAAGTTGAGAGTCACTGCTTGGAATGGTTCGCTCTTGATTGCAAGGTGTCACTTTGTGGAAAGTGCGCCGTCAGAAAGAAAGACGTAAGTCACAAAAACAAAAAGAAAACTGTGGTTCCTTGCAGTGCTGTGCGTTCCCGTTCTCATCACAAGTGTTTTTTACTTTTCTTTGGAGCAGCATCATATTCTGACGCTGATAAAATTGCAGATAACTTACCTACAACAGGACAGAGAATACTTTTAATGGACATCTAGAGCTTCAGATTTGTTCGGTATGCAGCAGCAATAATAAGTGGGAACCGTAAAATTTTATCGTACTGAAAAGACAACAAGGACGCGGGCACCTGACTACAGATTGCCCCACTCTTCTCCCCTCCCCCCCCTCCCCGTGGAATGGACTGTGTAATTCTAAGCAAACCTGTATGCTCGGCTGCTCCATTAACAAGAACCTGCATTCCGAGTAAGCTGTAAAGAAATGAAGAAATGAGAACTTTGCAGAGGGTATAGAGAAAGAAAAAAAAAAGCACGTAACTTTGTTGTCAGGGTTGAGTGATAAAGGAAAAGTGGGAGAAAAAATAAAGAAGAGGGAACGACTCTATGCATAACGACCCGAGGTGTTACGGCGCTCGGTGCACAGCTGCGCTCATTTGCTACTCCATGGTGGCGGCTCGGACGGCAGAATTTTTTTAATTTTGTCGGGCCGTCGAGAATACGTATCATTCTGTGCTCTGTACTGCTTCCATTTCTTTTCTTTTTGTCTTCTTCTTCTTCTCATCGCTGCGTTCCTTTTCATTCTGACGGCACCTGCACTCATGAATAATTCTCTCGGTGTCGAAAATCAGCTTGCTCGGGGGAGCAGGAGCATGCCAGAAGCAAGCATAACGCCTAGCTTCAGAGAAGTGGCGAAAGAAAAGAGAATAGACCATCACTATATATATATATATATATATATATATATATATATATATATATATATATATATATATATATATATATATATATATATATATATATATATATATATATATATATATATATATATATATTCTCGTCGATACGGCGTCTCTTTTCTTCCGTAACTTATTTGGTGGATGTGAGAGGGGCGCGGCAGTAGACTGAAACTGTTGCGATATAAATATATGTATCATTGATGGCAACTACGCTCCCGTTGTGTTATAACCTATATCCTACGAAGACAAACTGGCCCATTGAAATATTACTCTCGCTGAATGTATATAATATATATATTTACATTTCAGAGAAGGTTGTTCCAGGTAAATTGAGCCTATGGTATTTCAAAAACAAACGCATGAGCTACACGTGCAGAACTGGTCCAGTATGGTTATGAGCCGTACGCAGCCGCATAAGGACATCGTTTGCAAGCCGCTAAGGTAAGTAATTAACAAAAAGAATGCTTAAATAATTTTAGTTAGTAACTATAGAGAACACCTTACACTGCAATGTTTTCCGTGAGACGTCTGAATATTCCATCTATGTGTTTTTTTTCTGCAATCTCTCTCTCTCTCTCTCTCTCTCTCTCTCTCTATATATATATATATATATATATATATATATATATATGTGTGTGTGTGTGTGTGTGTGTGTGTGTGTGTGTGTGTGTGTGTGTGTGTGTGTGTGCTTGCAAACATTTGACTGAAACTTCTCACTAGAAGTAGTAATAAAAAATAAACGAAGTTCATTCTAGTGTTTGCATACCCAGCTAGCTTGGTGGGGGGGGGGATAAACAACAAGAGGGAAAGCAGGGAGGTTAACCAGGCACATGCCCGGTTTGCTACCCTACGCTGGGGGAATAGGAAGGGGGCATAAAGATGAGAGAGAGAGAGAGAGGAAAGAGAAGAGAAAGAGAGGGAGAAAAAAGGAGGATTGTCAGTCAATCGGCTGGCGCGTATGCAGCGGTGGCACTACACAAAAGTTAAAGGTGGTCACATAGGCCTGTAGTCCTCAAAAAGCACAAGACAGCTTTGACTGCTTTTTGAGCCGACGAAAGGCGATTGGTTGGTGAATTGGAAAAAAAAATGCCGCCATATCCACGAAGTGAATGATGATGAGTGGGCGAAGCTCCGGAGGTAAACCTGGTAAACCATGAATCCTCCGTACATTTTGCCCACTCGATTTTATTGCAACGCTCCCCCTAGCGTACGTCGCCGCACTATATCGAACGATGACACGCGCCATATGTGGCATCATTCCTATTTTATAACACTTCGCATCTTTCATAATCAACTACACGTACCGCCGTCTAGTTTATAACATCTTGCATCTTTTGGACGGACGGACGGACGGACGGACGGATGGACGGATGGACGGATGGATGGACGGACGGACGGATGGACGGACGGACGGACGGATGGATGGACGGACGGACGGACGGATGGATGGATGGACGGACGGACGGATGGACGGACGGACGGATGGACGGATGGATGGATGGATGGATGGATGGATGGATGGATGGATGGATGGATGGATGGATGGATGGATGGATGGATGGATGGACGGACGGATGGACGGATGGACGGATGGATATGGCTGTACCCTTTAGATCGGGCGGTGGCAAGCGTAATACTTAGAACTGAACGAGAGGTGGCTACATACAGGGGACGCACAGCCCACGCCATAAGGAGCTTCGCTCCTAATATACTTGAGGGCAGCGTATGGCTAAGTTCGTATTTCCTCGACCATATATAAGCATCTGTATGCGTTTTGTTTGATTTAGCGACGTTTTAACACGACAATGTTGAAAAGCTCATTTTGCAGATTCTACAACGTTGGTGTCGGCATCGTTGGTTGTGAGCAAAATGTCACCATGTTGCTTATGCCTAAAAAATTAAGCAAGATGCAAATAAAATAAATAGTGAACATCTTCAGTTTGATCAAGAATCGAATCCAAGCCATTTACGTGACCAGAAGGTGTTCGACCGCAGAGGGATACTATTGCTTGAAACTGCGTAAAAAAAAAACAGCATATGAATGTCATGTAGGGGAACGAGCGTCCTTCACGGATGGAGTATTGCGTGAAAGAAGCGCAGGATTGCGCCAGGCTTCAAATGATGTGATTTTTTTAGCAACGAGTGCGTGTTTTTTTCGAAGGCCCACCCTTTCTTTACAAAGCACTCAAATATGTTTATTCATCATCAGCTGCGAAAGCATCAACGATGTCAGAAGTTGCGTAGGTTTTTGCGTGTGACATTGTGGACGCGTATAAGCCTCTCGTTGATGTGCAAAAGGAAGAATTATGACGCATAGTAGGCACCTAACAAGTGTACTCGCAGTAGGCACTCCATAGGATACTTCTAAACGGCAAATGTTACGCGTAGAATAGTTTCGTTCCTTTCGGCACTGTTCAGGCATGCACCGAGAACCGAAGCCAGGCTGGCCATTGAGAAGCCGATGTGCGTGGGACCCGATTACGCAATTGCGTTCTGTAAGGCGAAGCTCCAGCACCCTTTATTTTCTTTCTTCTATTTTCGCGTACTGCGAAGGCCCTCAATTTCGGTTTCCTTTTTCTATCCTATACATTCCCCATACTCCCGAAGAACCGTCCACCACAGAGGTGTAGCGGTTAAAGTGTCCAGCTGCTGACCCGAAGGTGGCAGGTTCGATCCCGGGAGCAAAACTTTGATGGAGACAAAATACTAGAGTCTCATGCACTGTGTGATGTCAGTGCAAGTTAAATAACACCAGATGGCCGAAATTTTCAGAAACCTTCACTACGGCGTGTCATAATCATATTCAGCTTTTGATACGCAAATATCCAGCTATTATATTGCTTAAATCAGAGAAGCCTCGAAATTAAGTTGGTCGTTCACTCGTCCGGTTAGATCCCAGCGTCACCGCCCTGCTAAAAAAGACCTCGCGATTATTAAATAGTGCTGCTGATTATCGTACAGAAGAAATTACCAATTTTCACCAATGGACAGCGCTGACGCTGGCATATTTGTGTCAAGGTGTACCGTTTAGTGGCTGGACTTTCCAGGACACGTCAAAGACGTATCCTGGATACGCCATAGACTAAAAACTTCTCAGACGAAAATGCCTTGGGTGTCTCGATCATTGCGAAATTTGCGGCAATGATAATACATGGTCTTCTTACTAACGAATAAATACAAGAATCGTTGCGGAAGTTGCGCAGCGCTAGTAAGCTAATCCGCCCCATTCTATTCTTCGGCTTGTTCGCACAGCTGCAGGATTACCAAACAGACTCGCCTTACGTGCGCCGCTTTGCAAGCACTCTTTCTATTTAACTTAAACTGGAAATGACAGAGAAGTACTAACTTATGCATGGCAAGCAAAATGAAGTTTTTAGAAAGGTTGAATGCAAAACGAGAATCTATGCATGCATATTTTACGTGAATTGGAATATCCGCGTGTTCTGCTTCGTATGAATGATCGGCTCAAAAAACTGAAGGAAAACACTGTCTTTTCCGTCTTGCCGGTCTTTTTCGTCCGATTTCGTTTTAGACTCTTATTACGGGCCATTCATGTGGGTCAAAATTGCTTGCCGTTCAATGTCCACATGCTTAGTTCAAGTAAAAATATTAGTAAAAAGTTTTTTCTAATCTTCGCGCTCAGCAGCAAGAGATGCCTGCGCAGTGTGCTTCGTGTGAAGTTTAATTCAATTTTGTGTATAAACAATTACTTCTTTCCAGCTTTCAATTCGAGACGGAGCGCGACGTGCTATTGGTGTTTTTTTTTTCGTCGAAACATAAACGGGTACTAAACTTGTCTCGGAGATCTAGACCCCCCTATATATTTTCATTTAGTCTTTTTGACTTGTTACCAAACGTTGAATGGGTTTTGTCTGTGTGCTATCTTTGTGGTGAAAGTTTCTTTCCATGAAATTTGCTCAGACACTGAGCAGTGCGGTGGTAAACTTGTACAATCAATATGGTAGCGCCGGCTAGATTAAAAAACTAGGTTAGCTTTTTTTTTTTTAAATTCTGAGTCGCGTAGTGGCCCACTTCATTCATTGACGTAAGCGCGCGCGACCACGCTGTCGTCCGTTGCGACATCCCATTGATGCGCTTAACTATTTCGTTTGTTATTGACCCACGGAAATACATTGAACAGAGAAATTTGATGTTTTTGTCACACGAAGCCAGACCTCATGAAAAATTTCCTCTCGCATCTTATAACAACTTGTGGAAAGCACCATAATGCCCCCCAGCTAACTTCTATGTGCGGATCACTTTAGTGGGCCAAGTGGTCGTATGCATTCGTATGCTGTGATCGTTTGCAGTCGTCGTCGATTGGCGTTACTCAGCAAAAGCACATATATCATCGCCAACTGTAGCTTACTGAGCACTCGCTCGCGCCAGAGGCAAGTGGCCTCCCTCTTGTTCTTCGAGCGTCTCGATCTTTCTGCAACCTCTTTTCTTTCCTTTATCCCTTCCCCAGTGCAGGGTAGCAAACCGGATGAGCGTCTGGTCAACCTCCCTGCCTTTTCTTGCATCTCTCTCTCTTGATGACGATATTAAATGCGGAACACTTAGTGGACCCGGGATGTCGTGTGCTCTCGGACACTATCATCGCTTGGTGCAACGAAGACAAAAACACGTGTAAAAACGAAAAACGTCGAAACAAATGGAATGAAAAAAAATAGGAAGAAAAAGAGAAACAAAGAGAAATATAAAAAGACTAAAACTTCAAGAAAAAAACAACAAAGAAAAGCGGCCCAGCTCCAAACTTCCCTCACTAAGTGCGCTAAATTTTACTTCCTCAATACCGGGAGAGAATACGTTGCTGGGCAGTTAGTGCTTTGTCTGAAAATAAAAGGAAAGTGCAAAAAAGACGGAACACTATAGAGAAGAAGACAGGACGGTCACTAACTACAAACTGATTTTATTATGAAAGAACTTGGAGAAATATACAGAGCATGCATCACGAACAGCTGCAAATGTGCGTGCAGGCTCTTGTGCCATACGCTCTGTATATTCCTCCAAGTTCTTTCATAATAAAATCAGTTTGTAGTTAGGGCTCGTCCTGTCTTCTTCTCCATAGTGTCTCGTTCTCTTGCGCTGTGCTTTCCTTTTCAATCCCGAGATTCAAACCTTCAATCGAATGCTTAGCATACCAACAATTAATTTAGTAAGTAAATAAAGCAATGATGGTCAAGTGTTCATATACAGGCCACAATGAAATAAGGCAACGTGAAATGACAAGTCACTTCGACAAAAAAGAGATTGCTGCATCAAAAATGGTTGATCAGCGATAAAACCCACCATGGAGACGGAAAATGAAATGACAGATAACGAACTATATGGATGCACGATCGTGAGAGCGCCAGTTATTGAAAATCACGCATGCAAATAAGAGATAGATCGATCGATCGATAGATAGATAGATAGATAGATAGATAGATAGATAGATAGATAGATAGATAGATAGATAGATAGATAGATAGATAGATAGACAGACAGACAGACAGACAGACAGACAGACAGACAGACAGACAGACAGACAGACAGACAGACAGACAGACAGACAGACAGACAGACAGACAGACAGATAGATAGATAGATAGATAGATGGATAGATAGATAGATAGATAGATAGATAGATAGATAGATAGATAGATAGATAGATAGATAGATAGATAGATAGATAAAAATGGTCAGCGTGTTTGTGGTTAGCTAATAAATTGCTTGGATTTTCTATTTCCGACAAAACGTTTTGGTCAGCATTTTTTTCTTCACTTTTTATCATACCGTTACTTCCCGCGGGCTGGAAATTTAATTCAATACTTGAATTCAGTGGCAGCTGCCGGTAAAGACAAATGTGTCGTTTAGTTGTATGACTACTATACACATCGGACTCGTGGCTCCCGTTTCTTTTCCTTATCTCAAAACTTTCAGTTTTGCAGCATTGCGTAGTTTTTGTCCTGCTCCGTTCTTTTGTTTTTCGATGGGCTTGCGTGAAGATGTAGTGTGGTGCCTCGTATAGGCTTCGTGCGCACTCGGCAGTCCACCGCTATTTGGGTAGTAATGGCCGCTTGTTCGTAATGGCTGGGTAGTAAGAACTCTGTGGTTGTCTGACCAGGAGAACGGCCCTCAAGTTGTTTAAGCAAAACTTTCGTGCTAAAATTGAGTAATCTTGCCTATCTTTCTGATTGATATCGGACAAGTACAGCAAGAAATTTCTACACGATCAGCGTTACATCCACTGTCTGTCGTATTTACGGCCTCCCGTTGTTGCACGGCTTGTTCTGCTTCATAAAGTTGAATCGGCCATTGACGCTTTCGGGTGCACTGATATTTTACCATATTTTACACGTCCTTGTAAATTTTTGTTTCGAGCTGCTTAGCCTACGCAATCCCCTCTCTCAATTCCTTTTGACAGCACTTCCTTGAATCCGGACGTTACTTCCGGACATTATATTTGAAACAACTCGGCAAATAAATCCCACACCTTGTACTCCCTCAAAGTGACGAAAAATAAATAAAAAAAGCAATAACGGGATGACCAGCCGCTTTTCAGATTGATTCCGGTCTGCCTACGCAATTTGTTAGGATTCGATTTCGGTAAGAAGTAGTTCTAGAGACTTCAGCGCCCCAAAATGCAGTAAGCCGGTTTGCTCGAAAAAGATCGATCGCAAAATAAACGCTGAAATGTGCAGTGGCAAAAAAGGAAAACACGATGTGATGCGTATGTTTGGCGTCCGCATTTGTCCAGCCATGTGTGGAACGTGAAAGATATTAACGAGCTCAGTAGCAGCACAATTGGTGGTAGCGCCCAAAGCACCAAAGTTTTCTGTCGCTTTTCTTCATACTCTGTCATGAATCGATACGAAGCCAATTTTGAATGGGAGAGTCTGGTGTGCTACATTGCTGTCAATTGGATGGTTTGATCATTTGTCTTTCCGAACCGAAGTTTGCGGGATGAAAACCCAGCCACGGCTGCCACTTTCGGTGGAAGCGAGAGTACTAAAGTTGACGTCAAAAAACCGCAGGGGGCGAAATTTCCGGAACCTTTCACTACAGCATCTTTCATAATTATAACGTGTTTTCAGGGTGTAAAACAACCACATTTATATGTTTGTCATTTTTAAGTTTACAGATGGTGATACAATTCGAGGTATTTTGTCCATGCAAATAACGCTGAACTTGCAGGTTAGAATAAGGCGCCTGTTGGAAAAATGTATAATTTGTAAGGAGTACGCTGTGACGTAGAGCACATATGGGCGGACAATCAAGAAGCTGCGTTTTCTGACCACACAGTTTTGCTGTCACCGTTGTGTTTTCTCGCTTCCCTTGTTTCCTTTGACTAAGGTAATGTCCATGTTTTTCACGACTATGAGCGGCGCTTTTTGGCTTTTGCGGAGTTAACCTACACATATCATCATCTTTGTCAAAGAAATGATGAAGTCCTGTAAGACCAAGTAAATTAGTATCGTCTTGTAGAAAATTTGAATCCGCTGCTGCGCATCCTATAGAAGCCCTCAGGTTGCGCTGTTGAGCTAGAAATCGCACGTTCGATACCCACCGTGGCAGAGTTGAACTAAATACAAAATCACTCGTTTGTCTTTATTCAAGTGCATATTAAATGACCACAGCTAATAAAAATTTGTCCTGTGGCTGTGGTGTACCGTGTATTCGGCAAATTGAATTGCGAGACTCAGCCACAATAAATTAAGTATGGGCTTTTCTACATCAAAGCTCTAAAGCCCTGAAATTTACCTTTCGTTCAAATAAACACGATGTAGACCCGTTTTTCAGCATATTAAAAAAGCGGGGATGCTTCATCTTCCCCGTCAACAGTATAGAGCATGTGACAGCACAGTAAGGCCCCTTAAACATCGGTTTCGCAACTGCTACCCTGCTCTGGTTCTTGGTGCATGCCTCAATCATGCCGTAAGGCAACGAACGGGTGTCTGCTTATTCTTAACATCGGTCGTTTCAAACTATTCTAAAATGCCTATTGCAAGTGCAGTTGTTAAGTGCTCACTACGGCATAGCTCTTTTAACGAATAATCGAAAGGCCTTCTACGCATCGGTAAGGCAACACGGGAACTTGCGCAGCTGCTCACCTTGTTCATTCCTTTGCAGTTCATGTTAAAAAGTTTATCCGAGTGCTTTGTGAACTGGGAGCTGGGAAAAACAGCGTAAAAAAGACGGGGACACAGAAACACAGTACACATACGTGTGCTTGCATGTGTACAACTTTTTTCTGATTGAGACGCGTAAACCCGCAATAAAAACTTGAAGGACACTGCGCGCGGTGCCCACTTGAAGGGAGACAGCTCCTTAGAAACCTTTTGGGCCTGCGCCGCCTCATAGGAGCATAGAGGTGCTGTATCACGTGAAAGGATGCTTAGATGAAATACGTCAACCGACAGTCCCACCGCAGCCCATGCCAATGGTTAGTGACTGTCAAGCAAAAGAAAAAAAAAAGTCCGAACCTATCCATGGAGTAAATGATGATGAGTGCGGCGAAGTTTCGGAGGGCTTTATAGGTAAACCGTGATTCGCCCATCCGTATGTCTGTCCGTCCATCTGTATGTCTGTCCGTCCGCCTGTCTGCACCTACTGAGTGAGTAATAGAACTAAGCGGTCACGTACGAACTAGGAGAGACGTACGCACGGCTTTATGAGCTTCACCCCTAAAAGTTTCTGCGACACACGGGGCCTTACCTTCTTAGCCGGCCACCATCCGAAGGAACTGCCGCCCAAACACACTGAACGCAATGCTTCTGAGAAAACATACACTCGTGATGCGATTCGCATAGCGCAGCAACCCTTGAAAATTTCTCCGTTCTGTTCTCTCTCCCCTCTCTTCTCCATATTTTTTTTCTTTGTTCTCTGTGTTTTGCCCTTCTTCCTCTCTCACTTTTAGCACATAATATTATAAATGTCAGAGCGAACAATACGTACCTACATTCCCGACGAAGGCCAGAGTCTGGCCGAAATTGTCGAAATAAATGCTTCCGTTGTTACTGTTCTCACGGAGGATCTACTACGCATGTTCGCAGGTATCATTGCCTTTGTCGGTATTTGCTTAGTGCTGGTAACAGGCGCTGCATAACTTCACGTTCGTTCGTTTGCAAGTAGGCTCGCTGTCCCTTGACTTGAGCGTCATTATCCATATTTCACCTACCTCAAAAAATCTGGCAGATATTATTCAGGATAAAACAAATCGAGGAGCAGCACTGACAGAACACTTGATGAATTGATAGCCCGAGTAATGTTCACAATAAAAAATTCCAGAGTTATTGCAGCCTTTTCCCGCAAAATTTTTCTGAATTAGGAAAAAAAGAAAAAAAAACCTCATTTTCAGTATCTACTTTGAGATATCGCAGCAATAATCTGAGATGTGTCAATCTTTGAACACGAGTTAGTGGCATATAATCGATTTCTACTAAGCGATCCATCAATAAAGCTCTTGCATGCGCTGTTAGCAATTATTGTGTTATTATACCTGACAACGTAAAGGGTTTTACACTAGGTGCTAGAGTAGATTTTTTTTTATGAATAAGCATGTAATATGTGAACAGCGTGGCTATCAGTTGTTGCTGTTTACACGGTATTTTTCTGTTTGCCTGAGGAGCATGCTCGTCGGCTTCCACAGACCACTTGTTAAATTCGAATGCATTTCTTATTAGGACAAACACCTCCTCTATTTCTCAATGTCAGCAGATTCGCAGGATCCAGCTGTTCACCACCCTCTCTTCTAGCACTTCCTCGCTCTCGCCCATCGCATATTCCTCATGAGTGCTTTGCGGTCATGGTGAAGAGAGCCCATCATGCAGTGCCTGAGGACGGAAATCATACGAAGTAACTTTTTCTTCAGTTGTGTACAGATCTGAGGGGTGGCGCCTTCAATTTCTCGTTCTCACTCTGTTTGTGGTCACGCTGGCTCTGTGAAAGATACGGTGTCTTGAGATAGCGTGTCGCCGTTCATGGCGCTATGCAGGCAACCAATGGGGAAGCGTCACTGCAACGCGACTGCTTATATTGCGTCGTGATGAGGGTTGCTTCGAGCCACGATAAAAGAGAACGAAAGAAAACATCTGACAGACGTATGATGTTCGAGTGGGAAAAATGTCTATTGCATCTCCGGGGGAAAGCACTATGAAGCACATGTGACGAGAGCAGCGTGACCTCTCATGAACTAAGGCGGACCGATGGCTCCCGTTAATAACCACGTGGTTGCACTGGCATTGAAAAAAAAATGAGGCGTTGGTCGGGCTATGTCAGGCGTCCGGCGGCTTCTGCGCACCGGCAGGTCTTATCTCCACAGTCTCGCTCTCTCTCCCATAGCAACAGCTGCGGGTGCGTGCACTTATCCTCGCCCCTAGCAACAGGAGCAGGTGGTATGGGCGGAGTAGCAGATAGTGAGTGGAGAGGAGGAGTGCGCTCTGACTGGTGAGGGCGCTCGCATCTCTGGAGCTCAGTGGAGCTGCCGCGTGTGTGGAGGCAGTGTAGGAGAGGTAAAGTAGTGTGCTTCGCTGCTCCTTCTGTCGCCCTTCGCTTTTTCCCTTCTCTGCACCTCACTTTCCTGTCCACTCGCTCGCCTCACTGCGTAAATGATTGGTTAAGGAACAAATAAATCCTCGTCTCGTCAGTAATTTACGGCATTAAAATTATTACGCAGTGTACTCTCGGTAGAATAAATGCATTCGCATTTCCTCACGATTCCCTTCGGGTAGCGGGGGCAATTTGTGAATATGGTCACGTAGGCGCCTGTACACATTTCTGCTTTAAAAGGCCCGTGCTACATCTTCGTAACTTCTTCCTGCAGCGCTGGTGTGTGTTTAGTAGTGAACACTTCAGTGAACGCCACGTGCAGTTGAAGTTGTTAATATTTACATTTCAAAACCCGAGCAAACAACGACGAAAAACGTTCCCTTTGACATTTCTCGGTACTGGTGAAATTACTGCTCCCTTTCATTCACCGCGTGCTGTTTCCAGTACGGATATATGCGAGTTGTCGCCTCAAGATCGATAGATAAACGGATAATGGTATAGATTTTCGATCACGATATAAACACAACATAATGGCATAGCACATCTCTATCAAACATGAGGCAACCCGACAGAAAAACCCAACAGGAGGAAGCCCGCCCTATTTTGGCAATGTCCGGCATCTGAAATTAGCTCCCCTTAAACTAACGCTCTAACATGGGCATGCGCACACAACGTCAACACTTGTGGCTGCATGCGGCGTTCCCCATCCGCGCCTGCTGTCCTCTGGCCGAGCAGAACAAAACTTTCCCGTTGTTGCTCGCTTCAATTTAGCGTCATACTGGGTCATGCATGCGCGTAGCTGCGCCGATTATGTTTGCTTCCCGTTATGCCATCAGCGGATGTCGTGTGTTCCGCCGCGTGATTTGCGGTCGCCGATCCCATAATAGATGACCGGCCTGGCAGGGCACGTCGGGCCCGGTTTAACGAAAAGAAAACAGCTAGCCGTTTCATCCACGCCCGTTTTTTTGTCCCGCACTCTTTCCGTTTCCCTCTCCAGTCGTGTGTTCCAGCGAACGTGGACGTGTTCGCTTGTACCACCCCAAATATGTAGGCAACATCACGCCGCTGTTTAGAAGCTGACTCGGGAGTCCCGAAATAAATGCGGGAACATCCCTAGGGCATTGTTTTGGTGCGGTGCTTGTCGAAACACTGTTCGGAACTGGGGACGCGAGCGCCGCCCGTACAGGGACAGTCGTGCTATTTATATTCGTGTACCACGCACTCGTTTGAAAGAAAATATTCCACGGAGTCGCGCATGTATTCGTGCGAGCACTCGTAAATATCCTTCATATAATGTCTGCTGTGTTTCTTAAGGCTTCAAGTACAAAGATTCGCACGATCCTTTCAAGGAACGTTTACTTTAACGATGCACTCGTCAGCTTTTATTGCAGCGTGGCTCGCACCAAACGTATCTTGGGCTGTCTCATTTGATGCATAACCGCTTATTGGACCTTACTTCACTCTTTTTCCTTTTGTATAATGTTTTCATGATGCTTTTACACGTGATGAAACAAATGATTCAATTGTTTATACTCTAGCGCTAAAAACAATGTGTCACATGTTTTTTACAATTGTCATATATATATATATATATATATATATATATATATATATATATATATATATATATATATATATATATATATATATATATATATATGTGTGTGTGTGTGTGTGTGTGTGTGTGTGTGTGTGTGTGTGTGTGTGTGTGTCATTGCGCTTTCTAGCGAAATTTGCGTAAAAGTACAGTTTCACCGAAAGGGCGAAGAATTGAATGCAAGGCTAGCATTTTCAGGAGCAACAAAATTGTAGTAAACATGCGCTTGCTAAGTAACCAAGTTTCCTGCGGCATGACCACAAATAGATGACCATAACTAGGCTCATGCGTAGTGACGGCTTTGATGTACGAAGTAAAGCTGGCAGTCAACTCGTTTAGATTCGATATCGCACGTAACTCTCCAAAACGCTGGTGTAAGAGAACACGGCCACTCCAGGTAGATTTTTGGCACCGTTTTTTTCGTGTTGAGAGTGCCGCCCATAGAAGCTTTCGCCTGCTTTGGGGGCCCGAGACGCCCCCTGATCGTTGCCGCGATGGCACAGCAACTATAAGTCCCCCCCTTCCCGCCCCTTGATCGCTGGCGAGATAAGTGCGCGCGCAGACGAGCCCGGCCGGAAAAACGATGTTCGCTCCCCAGAAAGAGGAGGCTAGCACATCCTTCCCTGTATATATATACATACATATATTGCCCTGTATATATATACATACCCTATTTTCCGTATATATATACATACATATATAGGTGAATGGCGGTGGCGGTGAATGTCATGGCAAAAACCAGCCGAGACAGTTCATATAATTGCTATTACAATCTTGTTGATCAACGTTTGAGCACTTGCTCAAGTATTAAGCCGCCTTGTTCCTATTTTTTTTCCGCTGGCCTAATGCTTCGATGTTTGAACATCAAAGACACGGTTTCTGATTCGAAAAGGTTCCATGTAGACATAAAACACCGGTTATACTACCAAGAGAGATTAATCACATAAGGAAATATTGCTGCGGCGGAACAGTTTAAAGAGTTATGAGAGCATAACACCCATGAAAACAACAATCAAATAACGAAATTATTGCAAACGAAAAACTTCTTGTTCTCAGTGTACCAGTGCTGCTCAACGCACCCCTCGAGCTAAAACTCAGCGTCTTAAGAGTATCAAAACAATCGGAAATTTTCGTAGCAAGAGCTAGATTGGCCGTATTCCTGCCGTATCGTCGCACCACTGGCCGCGTCATCTGGCACGGCGCCAGTGAAACCGCGTTGCGACCGCGTTTTGAGTTCAATGTCAGCGTTGTTGAATGTGTGTGCGTCTTTCAACCTTGCCTGCATTCGTTCGTGCTCTTCAAACTTAACGTAACAATAGTAATGATTCATCATGAAAATTACGCCAATTTTGTCTACTAACCGCTGCTACTGCTCTGTTAAGTTTGAACAGCGTGACTAAACGCGGACAAGGTAGAAAGACGCACACAGACTTTACAGTGGAGAAGCTAGTGTCGCAGCGGCTTGGTGGGATTCTGCTTGAGCAAGGCTAATGAACGAAACTTGCTGAGACTTTTCACTAATACTTGATTGTGTCTGGCAATCCTGAAACATTTCGATTCTTCCTTCACTGGCAAGCAGGCCAATACTGTGGACAGGTGGCTGACACCTACCACATTATTTGGGGTTGCTAACCCTAACCTAACCCGAGAGGAGACTCGGGAGAGTAGGGTGGCACCGCTCAGTCTCTCGGACCTTCAGGCCCAAAGGGCCCTGGTCCGGAGGGCTAAGCAAGCGGCTGTTACCGATTGGGTTCTAAAATAGGGACTGCACAAATTTCTGAGCCCCTAAAGGGCCCAACCTCCCTTTTGTTTTTAAATAAACTCTTTGAATAAATAAATAAATAAATAAATAAATAAATAAATAAATCAATAAATAAATAAATCATTTAATCAGTCAATCGGCCGATATCAAAAGTAGGTGAGAGCGACTGAAAGAAGCCAGGCTTTTTCGTCGGACTAAAAGCGAGATAAGGCAGCGAGCCGAAGAGAAGGAGGAAGAACTAGTCGCGTGGCTCTAGAAGCATAGCCGTAGATAGATAACCTAGCTAAACAGGAGACAAATTTAGTTGGGCATCCGCAACAGACTCGCGGACGCAGCCTGCCAGTCATTCCATATAGCCGGCTGCGTTCACTCATTTAAATTTGGCCAAGAAGACTAACCGTACCCCTCGCTATACGCTCACCCAGTCATAATCGAGGTAACTCACAGTCAACTTTTTATTCATCTCTATGTCATCCATTTTACCGATTTACACAAGCGAATTAATTGTTAAACCAAGCACATGCTTCGTGAAGTGACTGATTTTTCCTTTTATCTCTATTTTTCTTTCTTGGGACCTGATTCATAGGTCGGTCGGTTCCTAGTAACATGGCGCAAACGTCTGTGGTAATTGGCTATTAAGCGGAACGTACTAAAAAAAGTAGAATCGTATATTATTATAATTCCTTAGAAATCGGTAGTTTACAGTGTATCTGATTGGTCTAAGTAAACACCAAAGGTAAGGTTAAGCCAAAATGGTTGAAAAATAACGGGAAAGTAGATAAACTTAGCATTCAAGCATTCCCGTAGATAAGTTTAACTGGGAAGCACACGCGCACACACAAAGGAAAGAACCACGCGCAGTGATAAGCTTAAGACCATTCTTCGAAGCAGCTCATCCAAGAATATTTTTCTTCGATTTGGGAAAAATCAGCATGTTAAAAATATGATGTAGAAAT
Organism: Rhipicephalus microplus; assembly: GCF_043290135.1. Classification (NCBI taxonomy): domain Eukaryota; kingdom Metazoa; phylum Arthropoda; class Arachnida; order Ixodida; family Ixodidae; genus Rhipicephalus; species Rhipicephalus microplus. The sequence continues at coordinate 10,776,341 of NC_134704.1, forward strand.
TAACTCTCGCAGCAATTGTGCGGAAGACACATGTCAACATCGTATATTTTTGCACTAATATATTTGAAATGAAAAAAAAAGCTGCAGGGAAATCAAGAACGAAGCATGCTAATTACTGCCATTTACAATTGTGCTTCTCGCTCTGGTCACATTCATCAAGCAGCAAGAAAACACCAATTATAAGCGTGAAATTTGCCCATGAAGGAAAAGCCGTTTTAAAGTTGATATCACGAAAATGTGCCTTCTGCTGTAGCTTTGTCTACGTGCCCTCCTGTGGTGCGAGAACGTGTGACGTCATTGTTGGAAGACGAAGACGAATATACACGTACGTGCCGGCCGCGAATATAATTTTTGCCTTAGCGAGAAAGAAAGAGAAATATTTTAATGGAGAGCTGGAGAAGTTTCCCTGGCTTTTCACCTGACTTGCTACTCCAGGTACCGTGAAAAATTGAATTGCTGCGCAAACTTGAAGAAAAAAACAAGGGAGACAAGAAAGAGCGCTCTTTCCTCTCTCCCTTATTTTTTTCTTCAAGTTTGTGCAGCAATTCAATTTTTCAAGTATGAACCAACTAGTCTGCAAAAAAGTATTGCTCCAGGTACCGGGTGATGATATATACAGTGATACAGATAACACCTACAGTCACACACATGCACTACGCTATTTACAACCTTTCAATCAGGCTTGTGGCCCGCAAAAATGCCAGCAGCGCCTAGCCACCGGTATATGCATTTTTGCCTCAATATATTAGTGGGTATTGCGAACAGTTTGATTGCAGGGCTGTCAGAGACGAACGATCGCTCATGTTACTACGTCAGGACAATAGAAAGCGGACTTTGCATCACCCTGTTATCTTGCACTCACCACAAGTTCTGAAGTAAGAGAGGTATTGTTAGCAAGATAAAGCACGGTTTGCGTCTTGAGAGCTTTGTACCAGTAAGGAATCTCATTGCATTAAAATTCATTTTATTTTCCCGTAGCTGTTTTTTTTAATTGGCATGCTTAAAATGACGACTTCTTCACAAATGTTTTAAGTCCATGCGGGAACACTTGAAGACAGGTTCACAGAGATACGAGGCTGTCACGCTGTTCTCAAATATGGCCTTATCTTGTTGAACCAACGGTCCCTTTTGTGGGCTAAGTTCTTTTTAATTACTTCTCAACTACATGAAATTTGTTCTTCAGCATTGTATTATAGTACACACTTGACGAAAGGTACACGACCACCGGTGTAATCTTGGCAGAATCTTTTGAGTAATTCCCGAAGCCGTGTATAAGCGAGTCTTATGCGTTGCACTTTAGCGACAAGGCTACATTGTCATACTGGTTACTGTACCTTCGTATTCGGGCACAGTGTGATTATCAGCTCATGTTGGTAATGCGCGAGGTACTTACTCATGGCAGTACACTCATGATTCACAAGTCACTTGCCAAGCTTTTACGTGTTCTCATGCACAGCCTAATGGCAAGCCTCGCTATTAGGCAAGCTTGTGTTCATGCTTTTAAAGTATGGATCGAATCCCCAGCTGGGGATATTTATTTATAAAGATTACGCAGTCTTCATAAGTGAAGAAAGAAGCGAGTAGATGTCATTACGTAACAGAGCCATTCTTAGCAAGCGCCTCTCCGTGAAGCCTTTTAGGAGGTTGCTCCTTTCGCTGGGGAGTCGGCTCTCGTCGTTGCGCCGGTGTGTACGCTCGAACTCATTGCTCCCTGTAGAGGCGCAGCTGTGCTTTTCGTTTCAACAGTGCCGTTTGATGGCGCGCCGCCGCTCAGGCGACGCTCGCTCCACTCTCAGCGCGTGCTCTAGTTTCGTAGGAGACTGTTAAAATGAGCTCTTGAACAAAATGTATATATTGCATCAGTATATAAGTATCTGTATACAGTGTACTGATATGTAAATAATGAGCATTGTGTACATGACTTTTTTATACAATCACACTACAACAACTCTCGTGTCACGTCTTTATATGATGACGATTGAGTATATGCACAGAAGATTCACGGTTTACCAGATTTAACCTCTGGAGCAAGCTCCTTCATCATCATTCACTCCGTGGGTATGCACGATTTTCTTTTCTTGTCACGTCTACAAAACACGTTGCCTCTAATATGCAGCCTATTGGCAGAGTAGGCTTGTGCATGTGCGCTGCCGTAGATTTGCCTGCACTTTGACGGGTCGATCACGTGCTGAATCGGTAGTCGTGTTTCTTCTTTCTTTCTTTTTTTTATTTTCTTCAGTTATGTTACTTGACGCTCCTTCGTCCTCTACGCTAGCCCTCCTTCTCCAGGAAAAATCCATAAAAAAAGCCATCGCTTCTCCATAAAATGAATTTTCGAATTCGCAGAGACCAACTCCATAAAAACTCAATCGGCATTGTCTATGGGAAAACATGCCTGCAGGCTACGGCACACACTACGAGATAGCGAGAACGAACAAATAGGTAGAAAGAAAACAATATGTCTATGGGGTACCCATAAGTTGATTTAGGAATTTTTTTATATGCGAAAACAAACAAGGAATCCAAGTACAAGACGACTCATCTGAGTATTGCTGAACAGGCAAAGCTGTGTGGCAAATTACCGGCAAATACCCCATTATGTGAATGCGTGAGTACAATCATAGTGAGTTGCATATCCGTAGGACATACACATTCATGCCTTAAGTAAGCTCCAGACGTCAGTATAATGACCATGTGTGCAAACGCTGACATGCTAAGGCATGCAAGCGAGCACAGAAATAATTTCGTGCTCGTGAGAGATACGCATTAGTCTTATTTCTGCGAATGTACCCAAAGACGTACAGAACTACATTTGTAACGAGAAACAGCTTGAGTCGAAAGATTGCGTGTAGACATTCGCATTCAGTAGCTGGGAACACGCAAAGTGCAAAAGGTCGACAGAGGCACCGTATATCTAGAGAATCGCGTGTCGTTCCCTCTTATTGTCTTCGATATGTGGTTCAAGAAAGCGACGACTGCGTTTCAGAGCTACTGCACTGTCTTGATAATGGAACTTGCTGCAAGACTAGTTGGTGTAGAATACTTAGAAAAAGAAGTACCGCTCAACAACAACAAAATAAAACGCCAGGCTGGTGCGGAACGCGCAGCACTGTCACAGCGAAAGTTGAGTGCCCTTTCAGATCCTTTTCTTGACACTCTTTGAGTAACTGCTACAAGCACACTTGCTGGCTGTGCAGTAAACTGGCATTCACTTTGCTATCCTTCATTCTTTGGAGAAGCGGGGTATCCGCTGTACACTTGCTAGGAATTTTGTGCAATTTTTTTATGCAGTGGCTGACGACGTTGAAGATTTATGCTTGAAGCGGGTATGCGCCTCACCTAATAAGCGAACAAGAACAAGCTTTTGTAATGGGTTGGATCATTGGGCGACCCACTCTTTATGCAATTCGCATTGTGTTACGCCTGCTTGTTTATTTGATGTTCTAAAACGCTTTGTACTCATACGAACGTGATTCCTTTCCCGAAATCAAGTCTGCCTAAAGCCAGTTTTGAAGTAAGTTACAACCACCGGCGTGGCCCAGTGGTAGAATTCTGGGCTGGCATGCAGCGGACCCTGTTTCGAATCCCATTCTGTCCTTAATTTTTCGACGAAAGCTGTTATGAGATAAAAACTTGGGTCACGTGTTGTGCCGTACTTGTCCGCCGCCGCCGGTGTCCGTAACCACTATCGCAAAGTAAGAAAAAAAAATCACAGCATATTCACGGTGTTCATGATAATTAGTTGACCGAAGCATCTGCCAGTCCGTTCGTTCTTGCTTCCGTACGTGCGTGCGTTCGTCTGTGGGACCACCCGAGCATCTGTCGTATGTCCATCCGTAAGTTCGTCCATCTGTTCGTGCGTCCGTCCGTCTGTTCGCGTGTCCGTGCATCTGTCTCTGTGCCCGTCTGTCCATTTAGTGAACACTCCAAGTACCACAATCTCGCCTCTTTTCATCATATATTCATCATATAGAAGCACCGCCATCCAGGGGGCATTCCAAGGACTAAACGAGAGGTGGCATGGGCACGCGCGCACTCTTTTACGGCCTGCGCTTTGTGTCTACCTCCCACCTTTCACTGCCGCTAGTTCATAGCACGGCGGCCCGACCTCGCTATACCTTGCTAAAACCAAGGAGGGTAAGCCCAGCGAGTTTAACGCGGCAACTTTTTATGGTCAGATAGTGCTAAAAGTTCCTTCTTCTGTTACTAGTTTTTTTAGTAAGCCTCAAATTCAAGGCAAATTTTTTTTGAAGATTAAGTCACCGATACTGTAGGTTAGTTCATCAGAAACAACTATCTTTATATTTATGATTAATCTGGGCGTGTTTCTGCTTCAATTAAAAGGAGTGCGTGCGTGCCGCTCTTCTAGTCCGGCCGCGGAGGTGGCTACCTACTACTACGACGACCACTGCTACATACATCGGGGACGCATGACCCACGGCATTAAGAAGCATCACCCCTATATAAAAACCAAGTACCAAGAACACAGTGGGGCTAGAAACCGGATCCACTGCGTGCCAGGTGCCAGCCCAGTATTCTACTCCTGGGCCATGCCGGTGCTTGAGACTTGTTCGCGCTTCCCTTAGGCAGGCTTGATGTCAGGAAAGGAATTGCGTTAATATGAATAAAAATCACAGCTCTGCCGCGAAGGCGAAGCAATGAACGCGATAGCAACAAATTGGAAGGTCGCGCGCAGAATGACAATCAAATCGAAACGTGCCCCGCTTTTCTCACGTGGGACGCACGAAACGTACAGGTAAAGATGAACGCGAATAAGCGCCTCAGTTGTTACTTCGCTGCGTCTGAAAATCGCGCCCTTTTCGGAAACGGAGGCTGTGCAACGCTTGCAGTGACCTTTATGCGCCCCGTAACTACAACAGAATTGTTCCAGTGCAAGCCCAACACCAGCTAAGACGCATGATCCTCCCCACTGGGAGATAAGGGCGCGCGAGAGATGATTCTCTCCGCGGGCCAAAGTACGCGTGTGAGGATGAGAGCCGCCGCACGCTCATTGCGCCATCTTGTTGATAATGCTGAAGACACGATAACTTCCCCCCGAGATGCCCGCTAACGGCGGTAAGTGGTAGATATGAATAGCTTGCCGTTTGAAGGTTGAAGGAGGTACCCTTCGGTAGCTCAGTGACTAACGACTCGCATTCACGACGCGGCGGTCCCACGTACGATTCTGCGCGCCGGAGTCATTTTCCTGGATTTTTTTTCTTTCCTGCGTTTATATATGTATATAGATACGTATACATATACGGTGCATGACGCCCACGCCCACACCGACGCCGGCAGCGAAAACCAGCTGAGAGTGTCCTTATATTTTTTCAGATGAAAAAACTTCCGGCCAATAAAATAACGCACACAGGAAACGAAGAAGGAGACAGGAAAGAGTCAGTTTATTACTTTGGGCAATTTTTGGTTATTTTTTAAAGAGCACTTTGCTTCACCATGTGACCGTATGAGTATATATACTTGAGCCACGCATATGTGAATAAACAGTTGGTAGTTTCCTGTCTCCTTCTTCGTTTCCTGTGTGCGTTATTTTATTGGCCGGAAGTTTTTTCATCTGAAGCAATGCACCAACTAGCCCAACAACGAGTATTATTGAAATAGTGTCCTTATAGTTGCTATCGCAATAATAAAGCGTTTTAGAACAGCCAAGGAAGAATGAGGCGTCACACAATGCAAATAGCGTGACGAGTGGGTATAATCCAATGCTCGAACACATTACGAAAGCTTGTTTTTGATCACCGATAAACTGTGGCGCATCACCACTTCAGACATTATTCCTCACCGTCGTCAGCCACTGCATAAACAATTGGCACAAAATTCCTTGCAAGTGTTTAGCGTATACAACGCTTCTAAGAAGAATGATAAGGAATAGCACAGCGAAGGCTAGTCTACTACCGAGAAATTTTTGTTATTAATGCCGTAGTGGGTATTAAGCAAGTGTGCTTGCAGCAGTTACCCATTGAGTGTTTAGAAAAGGCTCTGAAAGACCGCTCTTCTAGCTATCGCTGTGACTGTGTTGCGCCTTCCGCGCAGGCCTGGCGTTTTTTTACTGACTTAAAAAAATTATTTCGATACTGGTTACGGATAACAGCGGTGGCGGTGGAGGCGGACAAATATTGCCCCGCATGTAGCCCGTGTTCAGATGTCATAACAGATTTCACTGCAAAACAAGAACGTGAGACCGGAGACCCAGACTAGCATCATTGCACTATGCGGAGTGGCTTTCAAAATGCATCGTGAGAAAGCATGTTCAGAACTCCTTTTGGATCCGTGAAATTGATCGGGAGACCCCTTTCCGTGATAAAAAAGGTGTTATGGGAATAATACATTAACACAACATGCAGCGTTAATTGGTGGATTTTATTACTCTCTGGCAAAGAGAAGTCAAACCAGCGCCTCCTCTATTTTATCAATGCCAGCCAGATGCACCCGATACAGCCTTTTACCACCTTCTCCTCTAGCACTTCCCTGCTCCCGCCCATCGCTTAGCTAGACTTCGCGTGTGCTTTGTGGTCATGGAGAAAAGAACCCCTCATGCAGTTCCTCACGACGGGAATCCTACGAGGTAACTTTTTGTTCAGTTGTGTACAGATCCATGCAGCGGCGTCTTGCATTCCTCGGGGTCACAATGTTGGCAGTCACGCTGGCTCTGTAAATTATACAGTGTTTTGAGATAGCGTGTCGCCTTCTGTGACACCATGCGAGCAACTAACGGGAACGCGTCACGATGACGCCATGGCATAACTAGTACTGTGAGGTGGTGGCGGAAATGCTTCCAGCAACAAAAAAAAGAGCATTAAGGAACAAATCTGTCAGACATATGATATTGTAGAGAGGCACACGTCTATCGGATCTCGTGGGAAAAGTGCTCGAAAGCACGTGTGATGCAAGCAGCGCTACCCCTCATGCTGCGTCGCATCACGACCACTCCCTGAACTAAGGCGAACCAACGGCTTGCGTTGAGAAGCACGCATTTGAAATGGCATTGAATGAAGTATAGGAGGCGTTGGTCGAACAGACGTGCCACGCTATTCAATCTCAACAGCTCGTAAACAAGTTCTGTGACGTCCAGCAACATTGAATATGTTTCTAACTGTGTTCGCTATTTAAACAAGCAGGCTTAGAAAAAAATTACAGCATATCAACATAGTGAATGACGATGAGTGAGGCGAAGCGTTCATCCGTTCGTGTGTTCCTCCACACATGCATGTGTTCATGCATTCGATCGCATTCGTAAATGCAGACGGCGCACCAGTAACACTGACGAGACGCGAGCCAAGGAAGCCGAGCGCAGCTGTCTTCAATGCGCCCGCCGCTCTGCTTCGGTCATGCCCTACCAACGATCCGCTACGTACGACGACGATCCAGAGAATGAGAGAGGTACTTGTTCCCCGCGCACTCAGGCAAAGCGCGTGCAGCAGCCAATCCGAGAGTCGCGGTACAGTGCCATCTAAAATATGTTCACTCAACTGTACTTTGTACGTACTTCTACGAGACAGTGCCGCCTATTATACTGTTCGGGAGATACTGCCTTCTTTTATTTCTCGTTCCTTCATCTCTATTTAGGATGACTGCCAGTTGGGCGTGTTGGTAAAAGTTCATTATGAAACAAGCGCAAAAACACACACACTCAGAAAGGACACAGACAAGCACTTGCTAACAACTGAAAATATTATTTCGAAGCGAACACTAATACATCACACGCATGTACGTCATCCCCGGCTTCCCCTGTCATAATCAACAACGTGATATCACAAAATATGCACGCCCATAATCGATGGCACACAACCGGAAACAAACACGTGTCAAGAACTAAGAAAAGAAAACGTAAAACAGAAAAAAACACTGGGTTATGTCGTGTCCAAAAAATCAAATTCCGCATCTGTTAGTAGAACTGACGCTTGACTTCATCTCTCGGTTACGCGGAAAGTGTGACAAGGTTAGACTAACAGGAGCTTCAACCCTAAATGTAGGCTCTTGTGCATGTGTTGTAACAAACTGTTACAATAGCTTTAGAACCGTCTCATGAAGAGGGGAGACTTGGTTTAGCTCCACCTCAACGTAAAAGTTTTATGCGGTGACGCTCAAAAAAAAAAAACAAGAGTAGCCGCTGTCACAAGACATAGTGTCTCAAAAGAAAAACACGTTTTGGACGGCAAATTGACATAATTTGCCACGACCAGTTAACGTTGCGCAGCATGTTAAGCCCAATGTCCGGACCTTCAAAACAGCGTCGGCTTGTACAGTCACTAGTCAATTACCTGTTCGAAGATGACATTTTCGCAAGTCTCTAATCATAGAACAATTTTCTTGAGAAAATCTTGACTTACCTGACACACGAACTGTAAATAGCTTTATCAGGTTCACTTGCACATTTCATATTTGCTGCTATTCTATGTTATCATTGCTTTTTTTCCTCTCCTAAAATCTTTTTGTCCCCTTCTCCACGCCTTTACAGAGTATATATACACCGGCAAAAGCTCTCTAGTTTTCTGATAAAGAGTATCTCTCTCTCTCTCTCTCTCTCACCCACACATATTTTTAAAACCGGAACTTTTGAGGCTTGAATTAAAACGTTGGGTGTCCGCCGAAAATCCTCCACGCCGTTGCTTATCAGTAGCGCCCACCGACGGAGACAGTCCGCAGAGCCGCCGCCTGAAGTGAGTACGGGCGACGAAAGGCACGTGCTTCTACCGGGGCTGCCACTGCCGGGTTTTCACGCTAGCTTCTAGCACTGGTCTTGGGACATTCTCGCGTGGTCTGTTAGAGGCTGTGGTTTGACTCTACTTGGTGTACGCCATTGAAAGACCTAAAATCAGCCAAAAAGGTTACGTTGAGTTCCTAGGACCAACCAGCATCGCTGTTTCTTAAGCTATACATGACTAATGTAAGCCAATCCTTATTTTTCTTCGAGTATTGGTTTTATGGACCACCAAAAATGAGTTCTGAACACCTGTTTGAGAAGCACAGTGCTACAGCAAGCAAAGTCTTCAATAATCGTTTCGGTGAGCGTGCGTGCCATCGCGCTTGTGAGCACATTCACTAAACGAGAGACTAGACATGGTTCCAAAAAGAACGATAATATAAGTTGATGTTCATATTCGCGTAATTTTGCCAGTGTACGTTTGTTTTAGTTAATTGGCGCCAGAAAATTAGTAGTATACAGATCTTCCCATTGAGTTCAACATTATTTACCCTGACGCATCAATGTAAAGAGTGCTTTGCTGCAGTATTAGTAGTTGTGCGGCAGAGCTTGACATCCAAAACTGTTGTGTTTGTTAAAAATTAGGTTAACTTAGAAAAAAGAGTACTCACATGAATTTTAAAATTTTCATATCACTGCTCTACATAAACACGCTGATGTCAAAAATTTAAAAAAAATGTCATGGTACCCTGGAACGCATTGAAAGTGTTTATAATACCACTAACCAAAAAGAAAAAGTTGGTTGTAACATTGAAGTTCACCACAGTTTAACAGTAATTGCTCAACTGCTGACTCGAAAGTCGCAGCTTCGATTTGTTTTTCGGCGGTCACATTTCGGTGGCGGCAAAACGTTACAAGAAATCAGATCGTAAAAATTTTCAGAGCCCTCCACTACGGCCTACCCCATACTCACGTACTGGTGTTATTGCGTAAAAGTGAAAAGTTTCATAAATTTTTAATATTATTTCTGCTACATCTGCAATTGTGATTCAGAAAGAGAAATTATCCAATCATCAGTAGCCCATTATAACTTATCAGCATTTACTGGTTGACACAATTTCAATATTATATGCGACTGGGTTATTATTACTTCTCGAGAGAAAAGTCACCTGCGACATTTTACTACAACCATACCTGTCAGCTGGAAAGTGGACGCACTTCTTATGAATATTCAAACATGCGGTCACTCACGGATAATGTGATCGCCTGGCCAGAGATGACAGGCGTTCATCTAATGCAGAATGCATGAGAGGGAGCTACCAATAAGAAAAGCGACAATGTCATTTATGATGCCTGCACGGCATATTTCGTTAACTTGAGTGCAAAGTTTTGCTGAACTACATAAGCTAACGAGGGCTAACGTCAAGGTTTAGCGCTTTTCACGTGACGCGACTGTTTGTCTTGTTTTCTTTAGTTAGTTACGTGCTTCGTCTTTTTGAGCCCGTAATTTGCAGCATAGCCATGCCGTGTCTAGCTCGTTGTCTGATACAGAAATAGGACACCTGAGCTATCTCTGAGGAAGCCCAGCACGAAAGACGCATCACTGCGAAGCAATATCCACTATCACGTAAAGTACTGGCGCACTTATATGTGCAGATTTGTGCAGTGTTAGACTTGTCAGCGAAAGAAAGTATACCTTCTTGTAAACATTTTTCTGTAGCAATTCATTTAAACTTACATAGGACTTGAAAGTACACCCAACTTAGAGTGATGTGCACGCGAGAGCGCTTTTGCCTTTACTATTTTTTTCCTACATATTGATCGAGTATGGCAGAATGTATGTTGCGTTCAATCATGGAGGATGTTAAAAAAAACTAATGACCAGGCTGCGTACGCACTGTCTTCACACAAAATGTAGAGTTTATTGAAACCGTCCGTAAAGTTCACATAGCGCGCAGTGGTTGTGGCGCAGTATTAGAGTAATAAGTGTTCGATATGACTTCTGGCGCGAAAAACCACGTAACTAATCCTAGTGTCACCTATCACACTACATATCTGAGTGATTTTTCAAACATTAGATTCCCTTGAAACAAAGTATTTATAAATGCCTCAATAAAAAACAACAGCAACTTCCTTGGGGACTCAAGTTTGTATGAAAAGTTGAGAGAGTGAACTGACCTTGTTTTATTGAACTTGCTTCGTGACTCGCAAAAGAGAGAGAGAGAGCATAACAATAGTCGAATGTAGGCTAGACAGTAACTGCTAGAAAATTGATTAAATCATTCTGGTGCAAGGCTAATAATCCGTGTCTTAAACAGCCAAGGCACATTCCGCACCGTGAGGCATGCGAAAAACTATCTCGCTTTTCTTTTACCTCACGGAGCGTGCAAGAGCCCTCTCGCTGTGCCGGGCATCGCGTGTCGTGTTTTTGTGGGTGGTGGCCGAGGCGGCGATGAAAGTTGCAGCAGTTACGTGTTGCGCTTTTCGCGGACGGCCTGGCTGAACACCGGTGTAGCGAAGGGCCGTCCCGGGTCACGTTCTCCCCGTAGCAGCAGCTTTGCCAAATCACGTTTAGGCCGACCCGTACACGTTGTATGGAAAGTCGCGCTGCTGCCTGACTCTGGCATCGACAGCGGCGCGCTTCCCGCAGCGAGTGCTTTCCGAGAGAAAGGGGGCATTGTGCCACTGCCATTGACTGCGACCAGAGCGGTGGCGAAACAGTCTGCCGCGTTATCGTAACAGCGCTGCCACCGCTCTTTGTGCGGAGAAACGCGGGCGCATGTTTATGAAAGCTCGAGAAAGCTCTTTTCGAGCTCTTTGTTTTGCTACCGGACACAATGAACGGTGACGAGAGCTTGACGTCAAGGTGAGAGGCGACTCGGCCCAGCGAGTGGGCTTGGAGAACATTGAGCGCGGAGAAGCTACATTGGTTGCTTCTCGGTGTCACTGGATACCATAGCACGTGTTTCTATCAAGCCATTCGTGAATCGGGAAGGCACCATGACACGTGTGACACTGTAAGAAAGGTCGCAGTGATCTATACTCCATCTAACCCCTACCGTTCAGCTCTACCAAGGCTACGTGGTGTAAGCAGCTAAATTTAGTTCCAGATATAATGAAACAACTTGCAGGGCTGTGACGTTTGCACTTCTGTGGCACGTCGTCACTTTTATGCGTGATGTGTTTATTTTTTTCCGAATTTATGCCATCTGGACTTAATTGCTGTATCCGTACCCATCGGTAATAACGGTGGTTACAAGTCAACATAGTAGCGCCCATGCAGAGGCACCACCTCCTTCGTCCCGAACTTACGCGTCCTATGCGGCCACTACACTAGCAGCAGCCAAAAGTGGTGAAACAAGACATCTCTTTGTGCCATCTCCCGCTAATGACAACGCATCGGGTCCAGTTTGTCGTTATTTGCCAGATATACTGTTTGCCATGCTACGACTGTTTCTTAGAATTAGTGCAATATAGTCAGGAATGCCTTGCTGTCGAAACAGCAACACAATTATCTAAAGAAATTACATGCTCTGGTTTGTAACTAATGACTTACGGGTGACACAGCGCACGGTAACGACATAATGAACTCGAAGTGAAGGGGACCAGTGGCGATGGGTGTAGACCTTTTTTTTTTCGGTTAGTCCTCTCACGCCATTTAACTCGTACGAGCGGACGCAGGGAGATGCGGAGCAGATGACACAGCACGGATGAATCAATGTGGAGGGGCCAGTCGCCCCTCCTATCGGCTAAGGGGTCGTGTAGCGTTCAGAGCGATGAAAGGAACTTTTGAGATGTCGTATAGACGAGTTGGACCAGCAGTGGTTTGCCTGAGACCCAAAACACGCACGTAACTGAAAGTGTGAATGCACGCACGGTACAGAGAAAACATTTCATTTGTTTCTGGCACCCATCACACATACAGGGGGAGGGGGCAAACGTTCCTAGGCCACTATTCCATGTATTGCTATGGGAGCATAGCGTGAAAACTTTTGTCCCCCCCCCCCCCCCCTGTACATCTTTGCGCCGGGTCAGTGCATCATTTTACCGTAGTTTTTTTTTTTTTACACGCTTGTACGTTTAAGCCCACACATTTTAGGTTCAAAGATTGTGTAGAAGCAATGGATGAGAAAAAAACAGTTTTCTTTCTGAAAGCATAACTATAAATAATACGAAGCAATGCTTGTGCTAAGAAAAGATCGTTCCAAATGTAACGACCTTTTTTTTATTCAGCCAAAGTACATTCGTGGAAATTGTGACGGATAACGCAGTTTGGCTTTTACATGTACAGCAACAGTACAGGTATAGAAATAAAGAAGGTGTTTTATATCTATCTATCTATCTATCTATCTATCTATCTATCTATCTATCTATCTATCTATCTATCTATCTATCTATCTATCTATCTATCTATCTATCTATCTATCTATCTATCTATCTATCTATCTATCTATCTATCTATCTATCTATCTATCTATCTATCTATCTATCTATCTATCTATCTATCTATCTATCTATCTATCTATCTATCTATCTATCTATCTATCTATCTATCTATCTATCTATCTATCTATCTATCTATCTATCTATCTATCTATCTATCTATCTATCTATCTATCTATCTATCTATCTATCTATCTATCTATCTATCTATCTATCTATCTATCTATCTATCTATCTATCTATCTATCTATCTATCTATCTATCTATCTATCTATCTATCTATCTATCTATTGCAGATATTTGTCGTAGGCACGAGTGAATAGAAGCACTGGACACAATATTTCACGATGTGATTTCTAAAAAAAAGAATATAGTGAAACCCCGTTCAGTTTGCTACATTACGCTAGGAAAACGAAGCAGAAAACATTTTTAAAGAGCTCAAGAAAAAAAAAAAGACTTGTCACACAATGTTTTAACGTGGCAGATTGCGTATCATTCAGTATACGAGCGCCAGTATAGCAGGCTATGTATAACAAGTCTGTAATTTCCGGGAAGAGAAGTTCAAATCTGTCCACTATGGCGGCCATCAACACATATTTTCGTGTCGGAAATTGTCTTGGTAATTTCAGTTTTCTATATTGTTCAAATATTCGATGTTTCCAGGGCGGTGCAAAACAGCTGCTTCTCACGTAAGCAAGCATATGAACAATAAAATGTAGAAAGATCAGAGGAAAAGTTTTAACAGCGTGGTTTGTTAAGCATGTTGTAGAAAACAACAACTTTGGAGTCTGCCGAAAACCACACGTGGCATGCGGGGTTTCCGTGGTATGCCCCACAGTGAATTGGACAGGCCCCACTATATCGAGTGCAGCAGCTGCGAGCGTTGAATGAAAACTCTGCTCGGCGAAGTGTAGTGCCCCAAGATATGAAAGAAAGAAAGAAAGAAAGAAAGAAAGAAAGAAAGAAAGAAAGAGATAGAACGCGACAAGAAGACAAAAAGAGAAAAACAGGGAGAATAGAAGGCGATAAAGACATGAAAAGAAAGAGAGCAAAAGAGAAAGAAGTTACTTCAAAAACAGATCTAAACATAGAGCAAGATTGGAACAGAAAGAAAAAAAGAAACAAATATAGCATGAAAGAAAGAAGCCGAGAGACACAGAAAGAAAACAAAAAATAAAAATAAAGATGGAAACAGCGAGAAAGAGAACAAAAAAAAAAGGCAGATCCCCCATACCTGGGAATTGATGCTATGCGAAGCATGCGGAGGGGAGGTGACCGTGTTGCAATTTTATAATTGAGCGACACGTCATGAAATGGCGCTGAATATATGTACAAATGTGGCAAATATGTGCAAATGTAGCATTCGTCTGGTCGAAGCTACTATTGTAGGATATTTCTTAACGCTTGTGCGTTATAATTGCCCATGTGTGTTCTCGTCGTTCCTCGGTAGATACTAAGTGTCTATCATCTGTGGACACGTTAATCGGAATTACTGACAGTGCGGCGTTCGATGTTTGCGGCACCGACGAAAATATCCAACACCTGCTGTATCATTGTCCTCGATTTGCCTCAGATAGACAAGTACTTGCCAACGCAATGCGGCGACTGGATGATCGGCCTCTTTCTGTGCAGGTGCTATTACAGCAACGTACACATGCCTCGACAGCCCACAAGGCAGTGAAAGCCCTGCTGTGTTTCCTGAGAAAGACAGGCTAGTGTGAACGCCTCTGACATGCGGTAGAGTTCTACACGCTGCAGTGAAATTACTGTCAGTCTCTCCCCCACCCCCTTTTTTCCCTCTCTTCCCTCTTTCTCGTCTTTCTTGTCCCCTTCCTTAATCCCCCAGTGTAGGGTAGCCAACCGGATGTCTTTCTGGTTAACCTCCCTGCCTTCTCTCTTTTTGTTGCTTCCTCCCCCCATCATCTGTGGCACATACCCGCATACCAGCGGCACATACTCATCCATGGGTATGTGCCACTGTCTGGCGGGAGGTGTTTGACGACGTACGCGACGCGATTGTGACATTATTCATGTCATGACCAGCGCGTCATACTTGTCAAATCATCTTAACCTCCCATGCTAATTTTGGTTCACGCCAAGTTAAGGGGGTGACCACTAGAGCACC
Source organism: Rhipicephalus microplus (assembly GCF_043290135.1). Classification (NCBI taxonomy): domain Eukaryota; kingdom Metazoa; phylum Arthropoda; class Arachnida; order Ixodida; family Ixodidae; genus Rhipicephalus; species Rhipicephalus microplus. Next base: position 10,791,571 of record NC_134704.1, read on the forward strand.
TAAACGTAAGCAGCTTGATAGATAGATAGATAGATAGATAGATAGATAGATAGATAGATAGATAGATAGATAGATAGATAGATAGATAGATAGATAGATAGATAGATAGATAGATAGATAGATAGATAGATAGATAGATAGATAGATAGATAGATAGATACGCTCAAAGTCTCCGAAGTTCGCTAAAAAATGCTTCGCATTTAGAACTAGTGAGAGAAAGGAAGAAAAATTGAACACAACTGGTACAAAAAAAGAGATATAAGGAATGAAAAAAAATAAGGAATAACAATGGAGGTCAGGCATAGCTCCGCTGTTCTTTGAGACTTCGCACCATTAGTGCGAAGCTGTCATAATTTTGTACAGCCGATAGAGGCAGATGAATCTGGTTGCTTTTGGACTATTTCTAGACCTTGATGCAGATTGTTGCCAAGTTGTTTTCAAGTCATTAGAGAATTCAGCTAGACGACGATAGCTTTTTTGTAGATTAATTTTCAGCGCAGGTAGGTTTGAGTTAAACCAAAGGTAGTCACAGACACGACACGCACCGATACGTTCGTTACACTTTGTTGTCTTTGACTCTAAAATTTTATTTGAACGGTCACGAGCAACCCTGTCCTGTCGACGCTGCAGCAGCGTTAGAGAGAGAAAAGCACCCATTGGTGGTGGTTTGTCTTGATGTAACTTCTCCTATTCGCTATCACCAAACGACCCTTAGAGCTACATCGTTCCATTACGCGGTCATTACGCCACTGGTCAAATGTATATACTTTTATGTAATAAATGATTTCGATTTTCACTTCTTACCTTCTTTCCGTCATCGGCTGGGTGTGCGACTTATATTAAAGAATCCTACGATGTGCAAATAGATGTGCGAAATTAGACTTAAAATACCTGCTAAAAATGTACTCGCAGACACTCGCCATCATATCCTCGATCTGAGAAACAGAATGAGGATAAAGCGGCCACCGCTCGTAAACCTTTCTCTGCACTCATGCTGAGTCACTCAGTGTGCGTGCATCGCATTAGGAAGCATCCTCTCTGTGGTGTGTAGATACTGGTTGAAAACTATGCAAACCAGCGCAATCAAAGAAGGGCCTTGAACAAATATTGTAATGGCAAAATGCGTAGGATGTGTAATGCATATCTCGGGCGCCGTTTAATATACGACCACCATTATTAATATGGGAAGCATGCAGTCGCATGCTTTGTATTTCCCAAACACTGTTTATTCACGTCTTCTCCCCACACGTGCAATAATAGCGTGCGTTGTCTCAGCACCGACAATGCCATTCCGCCTTGTTACGAAGATTTTGCCTATGGAAAGTTTCAGAAAGCATGGAAGCCTGAATGCGAGTGAGTGGCGTACATTGCTTAGTTAGTGAGCTGAAGATTGTTTTCGGAACTTATAATTGCGGGCAAGTTAGTGTGGTTTACGCAACTTAGTCAACGGAGTTCCTCAACTTAACCTTGACAACTCTGTCAGATCTCAATGCTTATTTGTGCACACTGACCAGATAATAAAGAGTAGAGCGAATGTGTGCTGATGAATTTGAGCTTTTGTAACATTTCATGCAGACATGTTGCTTTTAAGAAGAAGAAAAAGAAAAAAAAACAATCCTCGTAACCCTCGAGAAGGACACCCGATTGAGAGGAAAATTCAATTTGTTACCTTAGAATTTGTTGCCTCACCAAAAAATATTTCTGCAAAACTTTCTTTTTCAACCTTAGTCTTCTTTCTCTCTCCATTTCACTTCTATCTCTCTACTCGTTCTCGCAACCACCAGAGTTGTTACATATGTGGAGAGGAAGAAAATTATGTGCTGCAGTGGGTCACTTGATTGGCTGCGCGAGTTTTGAGAGTAAAGGAGAAGGTGAGGACGGTGTCGATGAAGAAGAGTACGAATAGATCGTGTGACGGTTTGTATTGAGAGTTTATGTTCTCTCTGCATGACTTAAAGGTCATCCTAGATAGCTCTGCCATTAACACACACACACAGCAGTTCAATGCAATGGATTCATGATCACCGGTGTGAGGGGCGTAGGAGTTTTGTCCCTTCCGTGATTCACAGGGCAGTGGCCAGCGAACGGCCCTGATCGCATGGAGCAATGGGAACAAATCCCTTCGTATACATCAGCGTGGAACATAAAAGCGTAACTGTTGTATTCGTCCTTGTGCATGGATCTTGATGAGTGTGTTCTGTTGTGTACATTGTCTCTAAGCAGCGTTGCGTGGATCCTTCACTAATGATCGATAGGGCATGGAATCGCGTCCGTGTACGAGATTGCCGATATTTTCTGCGATGACTGGCCCCATCGTCATTTACCTTGGGCGCTTCCTTGAGGCGCCGCTCAGTCAGGACGAGTGTTTTCTGCGAGGGTGTGTCCTGGCCCCGCTGCCAACACCATTAACGAATAAGACGACCGATCACCCGCTCAGGTTTAGAAGTTGTAGCGCTAGGCTCACGTCCTAAACGACGGCGTCCATCTGTTTCGCTTATTTTATTTTCGCGCCGACGAAGAATAGGTAACGTTAGCAAAGGTGTGCTCACGCTCTCCGCGTTATCTGCATCTTATCGTTCAAGAAGTCTGAATCTGACAAAAGGGAGGGGGGGAGGAGGAAGGAAAGAGGAAGGACTAGGAGGTTAGCCAGAATCTGACAAAATTTGCCAAAAAAGGAGAGAGAGAGAGGGGGCAGTAGGCGCGCCCATTTACGTCATGCCCCTCCTCCAGTTTCGTCACAAAAAATGTCCGTAAAAGAAAGTTGGGGAGGAGGGGGGGGAGGTTCCCGAATAACTACATAAGCGTAAACATCAAAAGTATGATCAGGCGTTGAACGTCCCAAATCTCACATATCATTACTAAAGACGCTGTAGTGGGGGACTGCAGGATTTTCGAACGGCTGGGGTTCTTTAACGTGCACCCAAATCTGAGCACACGGCCTCAAGAATTTTCAGCTCCATCGAAAATGCGGCAGCCCCGACCAGCATTCAATTAGGCGACCTGCGGGTCGCGTGTTGAGCGCCATAACCATAAGACCACCGTGGCAGGTGCGCGTAAACATCGGCATTGCAGAGGATGATAAACAACGCTTTCTGAATTAAGTAAAATCTTGATGATACGAATTTCAAGGGGAGCCAACATACTCGTATCGCTCGAAACGTCGCATGGTCAAGAACGAGCAAAATATTTTTTCATACCACGATATACGCACAAAGCATCTATTTCCGCCAAAAGAACTCGCGTGCCGGCTGCACCAAAAGCGTGCGTCAAAGCTTCGCTTGAAACCAACTGAAAACAAAGTGCCCAAGTCCGCTCAACCTTAGTCATAAGCAAAAATCTACAGAAATGCCGAAGTGTTCCATGCTCTTTTTACGGCTTGCTCTTTTTAATATAAGGCTGCGTTAGCCGCATGCCTTCCGTGCTCCTAGTCTTTCGATGTTGGCGTCGTAACCACAGTTTTGTGTGCAGTGGCTGCGCCAAAAACGCTACTTGTTTTTTCAATCCTCACGTGCTGGCCTCGCACATGCCTTTAAAACTGATTGATATGTGGGGTTTAACTTCCCCTTACCACCATGTGATTATGAGAGACGCCGTAGTGGAGGGCTCCGGTAATTTCGACCACCTGGGGTTCTTTACCGTGCGCCTGAATCTGAGCACACGAGCCTCAGCATTTTCGCCTCCATCGGAAATGCAGCCGCTGCAGCCGGGATTCGATGTCACGACCTGTGGGTCAGCAGCTGAGTACCTTAGCCACTAGACCACCGCAGCGGGGCCATGCCTTTAAAACTGAGTCGCTTGGTGCTATTTGTAACCGCATCTGGTGTGGGTTTTAGCGCAGAGCTTGCGGAAAGTTTCGCGGCGTCGCTTTGGTGGGGAAAGACGCGCGCGCACTTTCCAAGATTGGTCAGCTAAGTCGTCAGAATACAAGATCGTGTCAAAGGTGACCGTGTGGTTTGTCCAACTCTGCTGGCAAATGATATGGTTCAGACAACATGTGCGCAAGCTGCTCGCGTATTCTAAAGCTTCCTGCATGCTGCTGTTGGCCATCGCTTGACGCCTTGGTACCATAATTTTTGTATTACCCGCCGCGACGCGGAAACGTAGTTGGAGCATCCGACTTTAGCCCATTTGACACAGTGTAATTCTGCTGGGAAATTTACCGAATTCGTATCAGTCGGTTTCGCACCACCAAGGTGTACTATTTTATGTTTATATCAACGCCTTTTGGGTTGGTTAACATGATGCCATGGTTTTACAAGAAGTCTGAATCACATTTGTTCGAATGCGGCATGATCACACACAGAAAATTTGATTTCTAGGAGATCGTTCAGCGAGCCACACGAACGTCAGAAATGATTGAAATCCTGGAGTTTCCCGTAATATCCGTGGGATTTGGCACGTATGTGTACGATTTCAGAAACATTTGGAAGTTCGGTCGCGACTTCAAGCCTGCCACGTATCCGATACGGTTTATGGCACAATGGGTAGCCATGTGAGAGCGCGCGGACTGTGTTTAAAAGGGGTGAACTGCAATTTTTTTACTCTCTCGGCGTACTGCTTCGTCGGGTTTGCTCACTTGGGGCTGCTTGGAGTGACTATAAAATTGTTTTTTATTGTTTTATTCGGTGCTAAGCGCTTTTTAAGTGTTTTTTAAACAAAAGCCTCTAGAGTACGTTTTCATATTTTCCCGCCCGTGTTGATGCTTGGTGCAATAAATATACAAAAAATAATAAAAGATAAGTTTTAGATTAAATAAGAGCACACACCTTGAGAATACGCAGTTTAGATTGTGGTGGGTATCACTTTTGTAATTTGCCATTTTTCGCATTTGTCATTGTGGTGGCAGTCACTTTTGAGTTGTTTTGTTTTGAGATGGCTTTGTTTGCGGCATCTTCGATTTTGTGCGCATCGTGGAAGCGCAGCGTAGCATGCGTATACCTTGGCTTCAAGAAACGACAATAAACAGTTGGTAGTCTGCGCTCTTTCCTGTCTCCCTTGTTTTCCTTCAGGTTTGTGCAGCAAACCAATTTTTCAAGTATAAACCAACTAGTCTGCAAAAAAAGTATTGCTTGAACTGCAACGAGATGTGAATGCCATTGTCCTCTTTCCTTATCGTGTATTGAGTTCTGCTGAACAGCTCAACCAGAGCAGTCATGATACCAAGGTTGGCCCCGATGATTAAATTCAAGACAGCCCACAACGGTAGCAGAATTGGAAGCCCTTCGTACTGTGCTACAATTCGTTATTGATAAACCTACACGCAAGTGAACTATTTTCTGCGACTCGATGGTGGCAATGCAGTCTCTACTGTCACTTTTACGCCGTGGACCACACGAGCAGTTGACATTAGAGATAGCTAACTGAGAAAAGGTACCAAATTGCACTTCAATAATTACCCAGTCAATGTGGGGTCATCGGCAATGAACGGTTCGATCAAGCTGCCCGCTCAACCCACGCAGAAGACCATGTAGTGCTACTACCACTTTCTAGAACTGATGCTTCACGGAAGCTCCTCTGGCGTGCTCGTCAACCCACCGCGTTACAATGGAATATGGCGCACTTTGAGCATGCCTGACTGTACTCGCTTAACCCTACGTTAAGTCGTGAAATCCCGTCAAGGCTTCACCGAGCAGACGCGACCATTTTGTGGAGGCTGTGGTTGGGCGTTGCGTTTACCTAAGCATTTCGCGTTGGTATGGCCGACCCCGCAGCCTGTCACCACTGTGAGAATGAAAAAAACCATTCGACATATCTTTTGTGACTGCTTACAGTATAGTGAACAGCGAATATGCCTTGAAAATTAGCTCAACAAAGAAGATAATCAACCTATGTCGGAGTAAAAAAAATTTACACCATCGCCATGATTCAACGTCGCAGAAGGCCTTGCAAGTTATACTGCGCTATTTGCGATTGACCAGTCTTTCTGAACGGTTTTAGCCAGAACGCCCTTCCTGTGTGTGCGTTTTTCTGCTTGCATGTCGGTTTTCTTTCTCTCTTTTTAAAGACGACAGTCTTTCTTGGGGACCTTCAACGCAAAAATTTTGGTATGTCTGTCTGTGTGTACATTTGTCTGTTTGTTCACCCCTAACAGTGCCGGGTTTTTTTTTGGGGGGACCTTCGACGCAAAAATTTTAATCTGTCTTCCTGTCTGTATGTAGATTTGTCTGTTTGTTTACCCTTAACGGTACCGGGTACTCTGAACGGCACCAGTCTTCCTTGATGACCTTTGACGCAAAAAATTTGGTATGTGTGTCTGTCTGTGTGTACATTTGTCTGTTTGTCCTCCCTTAACGGTACCGTGTTCTCCTTGGGGACCATCGACCCAAAGACTTTGGTTTGTCCGTCTGTACATTTGTCTGTTTGTCCACCCCTAACCGCGAACCGGGTACCTAAACAGCACCAGCCGATATCCCGAACGCCCAACCCCATCCGCAGCGACCACCAATGTTGCTCAAGAATCAGCGTTCATACGTGTGCTATTGTCAATAAAAAAGCAATTATTGCGCATATCTGAGGCATCATCACAACACGTGCATATTCTGCATGTTCGTCGTTTACTAGAAAAGGCATACATAAGCAATAATAGAGACCGTAGCACTCATCACGCTACGCTGACCGTCCAACGCTTACACGGAAAGGCGAGTGATTCCAACGTTTTGCTAAAACGAGACGATGATGGCATCTACCCGTCGCGCTGCGTTCTACACCTTATCACCTCCGAGACGGGCGCACACGCCGCGTGCGCTTCGTTTTCCAAGATAACTGCCAGATGGCGCTCATGTCTCACGTGTGACGTGCCTTGATACGCTCGTTCGCCTCCGCTGCACGCTCGAGGCACTTTAACGCAGCGCCTTTAGAATACCATTCACGATTTCTTACAGAACATCAAATAAATGTTTTGTTCACTCTCTCCATACGCAAGACAATCGTCTTTCGACGACATCTGCTCATTAACATGCAAATACGGGGCCAATTTTTTCTCTCCCTCTCTACACTCTCTTCTTGCCCCTCTTTCCCCCCTCTTTCCCCACTGGTTAACTTGCCGGCGTTTTTCTTTTCTCTTTCTCTCTCATAGTAGGGATGTTTAGTTCTCATTTTACATATTTTTTCTAAAGCCCCTGGATCCTTCCAAAACGACCAGTCGAATTTACCATTAAAGACAGCACTTTTAGGGTGTTGTACGTGGCAGCCGGTCATACGAAAAGCGACACAAACAATGACGTCATAACCGCCAGCCTGTGCACAATGCCTATTTGCACACGCCTACGCTTATGCCGATGAGGTATGGATATGCAAAAAGTGAAACTTCGATATGGTACGGATTCGTAACCATCCCCTGAAAAGATGGCATACATCATTTAATGGCATAAATCTAACCACTCTGCCAAACTATGAAGCTGCTGCTGATGATGATAACAAGAACACGCACTGTCCTCAGCAGCGGACCGTACCACAATGCAGTTTTCATGGTCTCCGCTACTCGCTACGGCCACGCGTCGGAGCTCATCGTGAAGGCCCCGCTCTTTTAATCCAACTTTTTTCTATCGGTAATGAAATATTTTCCTCAAAGTTTCAGACAAGATTTGTAAAATCGTGGTTTGAAAATCGTCCATTTCACTCAAAATTTGAAAAGAGAAGAGTTGGCAGGTAGTTTATATATATATATATATATATATATATATATATATATATATATATATATATATATATATATATATTTAGTGTGGGCATTTAGTATACCAATCCTCTTCATCTGTACATTATCATCATTATCATGTGTTGCTCATGCATCCTCATCGTTGTCACGTAGCATCATCATCTTGGTCCGTTCATCTCAGCTGTCGGCTGCCGGTTCTTCGGGCCTAATAAAGGTCTTCCAAACCAAGACTTCATACGTGGTGGAGGTGCTGTGTAGGAATGCAGTTTGTCCTCCAAAAACTGCATTGCTTAGTTTTCCGGACGCCGATCAGACTTCACATTATATATATATATATATATATATATATATATATATATATATATATATATATATATATATATATATATATATATATATATATATATATACAAAAAACCCGGTGTGTTTTTGCTTACATGCTACCACCCGGTAGTGCGTGCTTCTATAGTTTCCCAGCAGAAACAAAACAACTTTCAAAGCGTATACACGTTGTGCGTAGTATGAACGCGACGACGGTAAGCCGATAAACGGCAGCTGAAAACATTGCGCCTGGGCTCTGAAAAAAGGGTCCCGACACGCCAGGACGATTACGCCACCCCAGCCACTTTGATATCCTGCTGAGTACGCACGGCTGCATGGGACTAGAATTACGGGACATCGTTCAGGGGTCTCGAAAGGGCCCCATTTCTAAAGAGGATAAATTCGAATACAACGAAATGAAGTGAAAAAAAAAAGCACCGAGCACTTCCGGCTGAGCTAAAGTGGCCCCAGGAAAGCCTTGGGTGTAAAACCTCAAGTCCTCAGCCCGCTCCGTCTATGAGAACTGTACAGCGCTGGGGGTGCTTGAATTGCTGTCTACTAATAAGATTTCGCGTTTATGCGTGTTCTGTGTGCGTAATAGCGACTCCTTATTGATCATAGCGATTGGCGTTTGAGCCTTCGTCTTTCGGGGCTCTCTTACGGCCAACGATTGAGTCACTCATGAATTTAGACGACTAACCTGAATGTTTCATATCCGGAATGCCAGCTGTAGCTTCGAAAGCGTTGCACGTCTTTATCTGATGGCGCACAGAGTCGAGCATGTGCTTGTAAAATTCTCTTGCGTGCTCCCTTCTTTCGTACCTTCATCTGCACAGGCAGGGGCGGTAAAGGGGAAACAGAACAACGGTCTTGCTATTTTGGTATGTAGTGTACTACGCAAGAAGTGCGATGATGTGGTGGCGTGCTCAAGTGCTCTTACTCGTGCATGCTCACTTGTGGCTCTGTGAATACCACATACCTTTCAGACGATATGATGACCACAAATAGACGCAAAAGACCTGGCGCCTCTGATTACAGGCTTACGTGTGAGACATCAAAAATCAATAGCGATGCTTGAATCGAACATGCCATGTTATTGCAAGCAGTCGAAAGGAGTCTAGCAGTTTGTCTTAAATGGAAGGACCAACTTATAGGCTCCAAAACTCGGCCTGAGCCTGAACTCAATAAATGAACGCAGCTGTGTTCTCATAATGCCAGAACATTATTGCTATAGATGGGCTTCAGTGTACAGGAGCTATCGGCCTGATGCGGCAGAGCATTCAAGCACTCATTCTAACACAAAATGTTTTATGACGGGGACCACCAAGGTTTCACTGAAGTATCACCGTCACTGATATGACGTCCTAAAGTGTACACTAATAGAGGACAAAAATAAAACTTCAAAGAAAAAAATAGCCCCGTATCTGCATCTAATCTGCAAATGACGTCGAAAGACGATAGTCTTGCACGTGGAGAGAGTGAACAAGACATTTATTTGATGTGCTGCGCAAGAAAATTGGTGAATGGTATTCTGGAGGTGCTGCGTTAGAGTGCCTCGATTGTGCAGCGGAGGCGAACGAGCGCATCAAGTCACGTCACACGTGAGACTTAAGCGCCATCTGGCAGTTGTCTTAGAAAACAAAGCGCACGGCTCTGAGACGGGTGTGCGCGCCCATCTCAGAGGTGATAAGGTGTAGAACGCAAGGCGACGGGTAGGTGCCACCACCGTTTCGTTTTAGCAAAGCGTTGGAAACACTCGTCTTTCCGTGCAAGCGTTGCATGGTCAGCGCAGCGTGATAAGCGCTACGGTCCTTAGAATTACCTATGTATGCCTTTCTTAGTAAGAGACGCACATGCAAAATATATACGTAATGTTATGGTGCCCCAGACATGCGCAATAATTGCTTTTTTTTGACAATTGCACAAGCATGAACGCTCAACCTTGAGCAACATAGGTGGGCGTTGCGGATGGGGTCGGCCGTTTCAAGTACGCGATGCCGTTAAGAATGGACAAACGGACAAATGTACAGACAGACAGACAGACAGACAGACAGACAGACAGACAGACAGACAGACAGACAGACAGACAGACAGACAGACAGACAGACAGACAGACAGACAGACAGACAGACAGACAGACCAAAATATTTGCGTCGAAGGTCCCCAAGAAAGACTGTCGTGTTTAAAAGATGATCCCATTGACGGGAATCGATCCACAACCCCTCACTCTGCAGCACGTGGTGCGAAATGAGTCGGCCACAAAGCCTACGTTCTTCAGCATATACTGAGGGCAAGCTATCTATATACACTATTTACTGTCTTAGACATTGATGTCACTTCAGCGTGTTCTCTTTTTGACTAGTGTGATGGCTCTAAAAGCATGCTTTAAAGGTCGTCGCAACGTTTGTTGCGCTGCGAGCGCACCTCCTACATGTACTGTCCGTACTCTACCCTACAGGGCGTGATCACCCCTGCGCACGGGCATTTCCGAGATGGAGGTGGTTTGTACGTCTTGCGCTTTTATCGCGAAGTTTAATTGGAAGTTACAGAGCACACGAAGTTACAGAGTTACAGAGCTACTTGCGGCAGTGGCCATGTTTGAGAAAGGAGTGCCCTGCTCAAACATAAGGAACTAACAACTGTGACAGTTGCCTGCTCGCAATCAAATTGCGTATAGTTATACGTTCATTTCTTGCGTCCTTTATGTTTTAGCAGCTCATTTTAAATGTCGAGGTGTGACAGTTGTTGATTCGCGCTTGTCCTGTGTGGGTTATTTTGGTGGTGTGTGTTCTTTTGGTGTCATCCTTGGCGTGACACGCCAGGATGACGCCAGGAAGCACTTCACCTGTTCATCTTATGATTATCTCACTACGTTGTTTCCATCTCTCGGCTCCCATCAAGATTCTTGTCTCTTAAGGTTACACTTGTCATTTTATTTTCCATTGCTCACTGCGTGGTCCTCAATTTAAGCTGAACCTTCTTTGTAAGTCTCTCTTGACGGGAAGAGTACCAGAATCTTGGAAGAACGGCAACATCATTTTAATACATAAAAAAGGAGATGTCAAGGAGTTGAGAAATTATAAGTCAATCAGCTTACTGTCCGTGCTCTACAAACTTTTTACAAAAAATAATAGCTAACACAATTAAAGCAATATACGTGTTCTAACAAACAAAGGAGCAAGGACAATTTCGTTCAGGCAACCCCTCAATTGACCATATTCATAGTATCGCTCAGGTGATAGAGAAATGCACGGAATACAACCAACAGCCATACATAGCTTTCATACATTACGAGAAGTCTTTGGACTCAGTCGAGACATCAGCAGTGATGCAGGCGCTAAGGAATCAGGGAATCCACGAACCCTACATAAGCATGAAAGAAATATACAGTGGATCAACAGCAGCCATAGTTTTCTATAAAGAAGCGACAAAACCCCACGAAAGAAGGGTGTAAGATAGGGAGACGCGATCTTTACTATGCTATTCAGCGCGTGTTTACAGAAGCTTCTCAGGGCCCTAGATTGGGAAGAGTTAGATATACAAAACCTGCGCTTCATTGTTGATAACGCCTTGATGAGTAACTCAGGGGATGAATTACAGCTCATAATTACTGAACTGGAGAGGAAATCGGAAGACTAAGGTTAAAAATATTATGCATAAAACTAATGTGCAACAGTCTCGGTAGAAAACGGTGCTTTGCGACAGGTGGTGTAAAGAAAAAGAAACATGTCTTTTTAGGACATGTTGTAACCGTGAAGCTGAACCATGAGAGTGAAATAACTGAGAATAAGGATGGGGTAAATAACATTCGGCAAGCATTCTCAAATCATGAATGGTAATCTACCACTAACACTCAAGCGGAAGGTATATCACAGCTGAATTTTGCTGGTACAAACTTACGGAGCAGGAACCTGATGTATCAATGCACAATTGGTGCCCAACAACCCTTGAAGTTATGTTTTAACTATCGTGTTATGCCGATTGCTCTGAAGGAGAAATTAGCCATGTCTACATCTCATTTCTTTTTGTCCCAGAGTAATCCGAGCTGGTTTCTGCAAACACCCGAGTTATCGAGGAGTGGCTGCAGGTGAATAAGCGTGTCATGTTTATAGATGCCGACGAAGTACGACGTGAGAGATATCAGTACCAAATCAATAGCTTGCGATTACACACACACACACACACACACACACACACACACACACACACACACACACACACACACACACACACACACACACACACACACACACACACACGCACACACGCACACACACACACACACACACGCACACGCACGCACGCACACGCACACGCACGCACACACACACACACACACAAAAACACACACACAACCTATCGAAATCATCATCGTCATCATCATCATCATCATCATCATCAGAAGCAGCAGCAGCCTGACTACGTCCACTGCAGGACAAAGGCCTCTCCCATGTTCCGCCAGTTAACTCGGTCCTGTGCTTGCTGCTGCTAATTTATACCCGCAAGCTTCTTAAGCTCATCTGCCCACCTAACCTTCTGTCTCCCCGTAACCCGCTTGCCTTCTCTGGGAATCCAGTCCTATGGAAATAGTTCCCATCGAATACGAAAGTTCCTTCGCTTATTGATAGCATATTATTATCTTTACCTATTTTAAGGTGGAATAATATAGAGAACTAACATACAATGATGCTAGGGAAGGTACATGTGATGTTAAGCAGTGGCGGAGCTCAGCAATAGAACACTAAACTGGCACGCTGTGGACCCGGGTTCAAATCTCACTATGTCACCATATGTCCTTGGTGTTTTTTATTTTGGCATTTGAACGCACTTCCGGCGCTGGCCTTGGTATCGGAGTCGTTGATTGTGAGCGCAAAATTATCATCTTATGCGTGTCCCAAAAGTTAAAATTGATGCAAATAAATAAATGTTAAAAATACTGGAGCAGAGTGGGGACCGAACCACAGTTCTTTGAGACCAAGTGAAAGTCAAACGCGGGTCGTTTGGGTAGCAAGTGGATGTTTTACCACACGGCCATGCCTCTGCATTTGGAAACAATCAAAAGAACTTCCTATGCTTGGAAATACGGTGAAAGTAGCTTTGATGGTTCACAAACACACGCATTCTGTATATACAGTACAACATGAAATACTGCAGTAATAATGTGTGGTACAAGCGTCCATTGCCAGCCGGCGTCAAAATTTGTGATTATCGTAATAGCTCCGTGGTTGAAAGCCCGTAACCTAGGTATACGAAAGGCACACAGGCTACTGCGCCTATTCCCTTAAAGCCACATTTCGGGTGCACAGCAAATTCGAAAAAAATTTCATGCTCTAAATGTTTCAAGTACGCACTAGGAACAGGATGTCACCCTTGCGTTCAACTCCAAAAGGCGAAGCTTTCGGGTCCCCTAAACTTTAATCTGATTTTGTGCGATAGTGGTTACGGACACCGGCTGCGGCGGCGGCAAACAACTACGGCGCTGCGCGTGAGCCGTGTTGTGATCTCATAACAGCTTTCACTGTAAAATGAATGCACCACTTTTAACAGAGTCCTAGTTGCCCTGGGTTGAGTATTGTTTGAGTATAGAGCATGAAGAAATAACCATGTTATTAGAAACGCACAAGATTTTATACAATACAGTGACTCACGAGCAGAAAGGTTAACTACGTAATACCGAAAAGAGAGAACTGAAGCAAAATATGTGCGTTTACATGCACGGTGTCTGCGTAGTGCGAATATATAGACACTATGGTGAAATAGAAATACAATTCAAAATCTTATTTCTGCTAAGATAAAACAGATAAAAGGTATTTTCTACCTTAAGGAGCCCACCATCAAAAAGGCAAATGTAAAAAATAAGATATTTTACTTTATTTATTTATATATTTGATACTGTCAACCCCGTGCTTGGGGTATTTACATTGAAGGGAGTCACAAAGTACATAACATGCGCACAAAAAAGAAAATTCAAAAGCGCATATAAATACGAGGTGAATAACCAACAACAGAAAAATAAGAAGCAAACAACAGTGACTATACACATAAAAATCTACGAATAAATGCTCACGGCAGAATTTGGCACGCATCACTACAAAGAAAACTGTCTAATGCATTTTCAAAGTTCACTGACGTTGTTTGTTGCACAAACGCATTGGGTAAACTATTCCACGTATCTATTGTGTCTGGGAAAAAGGAGTGGCGGAGAGCATTCGTGCGTGTGAAATAATGTTGAATTGCTCTACTATTATTGAGACGATCACATCGCCTTCCTGGGGGCTGAAGATATAAACCCTTATTTATTTTTGTTTGCCCACTTATAACCTTAAAAAGAAGTTTGAGGCGATGTTTGCGCCTGCGATATTCCAAAGACTCAAGCTCACAGGACTTTAACAAAGTTGTGACTGACTGTGTGCGTCGGTATCTACCACATATGAAACGGACTGCTAATTTCTGTATTCTTTCAATTTTTTCCACAACACCTTTTGGTGAGGCGACCATAATATACTAGCGTACTCTAAGACAGGTCGTACGAATGTTTTGTAAGCAGTTAATTTTACATCCGGTGTGGCATGTTCCAGTTTTTTCTTTAGGAAATACAGTTTGTTTTAGAACAAACTTTATCGATATGCGAGTGCCATTTCAATGTGTGCATAATACTAACTCTTTAATATTTGAAACAAGCGGCATTATTTAAAGGGTGACTTCCGATGTGATACATGATTGACGATTCTCGCCCACTAGAATGAATATGCGTATATGTCGTCTTGCTATAATTTATTTCCATGTCCACTTGGTCACTTTCGCAACTAACTGGGGAATAAATGAAGCAGTTATCTGCAAAAATTTTCATTTTATTAGGAGCCTCAACTATTGAACATAGATCATTAACAATTTGTTTTGGCTAACAACGCCACGCCAAAACCACAGCTTCAATCTTTACGAAGCGCTTTGAAAAAGCCTCTTAAAGGTGCGTTAATATTCAAGGCTATTGCTCCAGAATGTGCTGTACTCGTGCGATGACGCTGCGCCCACTGCGAGAAAGAAAGAAAAAAAATACTGGAAAGAAGGACAATGTCAACCGAAGTGCATTCGTCGCTATTTGTATTTTCATCGGTGCCCCGTAAACATTCAAGTCACGTCAAACCCGCCGCCGAGCACAATTGGCTTTTATTTTGTCTCTGCGGGCATCGTTGAATAAATAAAGGGTGAGAGGCAGGCAGACCGCACTTGAGAGTGTCTCATACGCAGAGGTGACAGAGGATGCACCGAGGAGGCAAACAAGTGAGGCGTGCGTCTACATCGGTGCAAAGATCTGACCGAAATTTCGGGAGTGGCAGGGCGCCTAGCAAGCTAATGTGGCGGACGGGGAATTAAGAATAAGGGAAAAAGGTGGCCGATAAAAGGTGAGCCAAAGAGCGAGTTGACGCTCGAGTGCAATACGAGTTGCCGCATCTCAGTTCCTAGCCCCGAAAAGCTGCTTCATCTGGAAGACCTCATTCGTTCATCGCCACGTTTTTGGTTGTGTACGGAAGAAGCGGACATGCATTGCGTAGACGTGACCTGCTACGTCGCAACTACAGTTTCTCCTTTCAACGTGATTGCCACATTTTGAACTTTCTTTTTTTTTACCTTCTCGTTGTTCTTTCCTCTAATGTAGGCGCCACTTGAACGAAATTTGAAGGGACAGAACGGTATGTTCTGTTTGTGCGAAATTTGATTCAGCTAATTACACAATCATGTCCGAAAAGGAGGTAATTTATCCAGAAGACGTATATGTACTCTTATATTACTGTTATATATAAAAAATAAAGTCATTCTGAAGTCGTTCCAAGGAGCTACCTCACTGCTTGTGAGGTAGCTCCTTTCACGCTACTGTTCATGCGTTCACTTCTAAAACATGGCTTCAAACAATGAACTGTCCGTGTTGCAATCCGATCTGAAACAAGAATGGTAACCATATTTGTTTAACCCAGTATCAATGTAGTCTTTGGCATGAACTGTCTCTGTAGTGTATTCAGACGCATCGCCAGGAAAGCTAATAAAGATATCAACTTAGATGTTCAATTTGTGACGGCGTGAACGACTCTGTAGGACTAGCTTATGTGCGATATTTTATAAAATCTGTAGTTAGTTGTCGTTTCTCGGGCATTGTTGCATCGCTAGTGATGTTCTCATGACTGTAAAACTATTAAAACATCAATATACTCATGCACTAAGTTTGAAGCAGTCACCTAGTAAAGTGATTTCTCTGTGTTATTTACGTCATCATCGTTTCGTATGTTTCTCGGGCTATTCCAGCTCCGAAAACAGATGAAAAAGACGTCAATTTCTGGTGAAGCACATACCGCTTAACAGAAACTCTCAAAAAGACACGCTTAGTGCGAATTCATTTTACTCTAGTATTCTGCCCATGAGATGCCAAACAATTTGGTGCCGCTGATTCGTTTATTTCTGCTTAGGCGAGCCTGGTTGGTAACTTCAGGCTCTGCTTCTGAACTCTTCTTGCTGCGCATGACTGCATCGTATGGCTGAGTTTTTGACAGCAGTGCCTGCTTTCCATGGGATGTGTTCTCCCACTAAACTTGAGGGTTGGCTCATGATCCCTTTATAAACGATGTGCGATCGGTTATTCCGTAGAACAATAAACAACCTAGAATATACGATGAACGAGGGCTGGTGCTAGTTGCTCACTCCAGACCTTAAGTTCACATGCCACATGACAAACGAGAACTTACTTGGATAACTTAGAGCCACATATACACAACTGCTAACGAGATTCAGGAAATAATTGATCTATAAGTTCGTTAGCCTGGCAATGGTGATAAACTCACCGAGACCTTATTTAGATCAGCCCGCCTCAGCAAATTCTTTAATATAGAAGTTAATCACCAGAAATAGGTATTGGCGTAACGGTGACGCGAAAAGGCTAAATTGGAACAACGAACAGCTCACTTGCTGAGGAGCCTCATGGCAGCCATAATAAATATAGCGTTGTAGTCTAATAAATTCGTACTATCTCACTTTCATTGCGAAAGAAGACGAGGTCTTTGATATTCTGCGGTGTTGCTTGATTCTGTGGCCCAAAAGCTTTCCCCTAAAAAAATTAATCAAGGAGAACGCAGTAAAATACATCCTGTTAGGTTAGCAATGCTGTAACATTCCTTTGCCTGTTAAAGAGAAGTTCACCACCCCTCTCGCACAGTTGAACTAGTCAGTGAAACAATCTGAACACTATGGTTTGTATGTTCAGATGTGGCAATTTGCCAGGCAGTGCTTCTCTGAGGAAACCACACGCAAGGGTAGGGACGACAGGTATAAGGGCGTACATTTCT
This sequence comes from Rhipicephalus microplus, assembly GCF_043290135.1. Lineage (NCBI taxonomy): Eukaryota > Metazoa > Arthropoda > Arachnida > Ixodida > Ixodidae > Rhipicephalus > Rhipicephalus microplus. The sequence goes on from NC_134704.1 coordinate 10,808,881, forward strand.
CTTTTCTAATGAGAGCCCGAAAATGATTGGCTCTAAAGACTTATGCAACGACATGGGTCATGACGATGCACACTTCTGCGAGCTCGGAGATGAAGTCTCGCAGGGCTAGCTTGATTTAACCGGCTGGCCTACAATGTGCATAGAAGGCAGGTGCGCGTTAAACAAGGTTGCTTCTACTAAGAATTCGCGTCAGTGTTTTTTGCCGAAGTTGTTGCAGCAGAGGCACAGCCGCCGGCAAACGCGACCGGAGAGAAAAGGACTCGAGTGCATAACTCGATCATCATGCGCCCAAGCAGCCAGGGTACACATCTCTCGGAATCGGCGGCAGACCGACCGCGTGGCCGGCTTCGTTCGACGTGACGTGTTTATCGCGAGCGTTTCGCTTTATTTGTCGCTTTCCGCACTCTTCCGAGCTTGAGCCGAAGGTCTAACGAAGGCTTTGCCACGCGCTTTTATTTTCCTGTCCCAGCGAGTAACCATCCGTGTAGCCAGCATTTCTTCTTTACCTCGGAGACTCATGGAAGGAGAGGCCGCAAGAAATCGATTTCTTAAGGAAAGAAGAGAGCGTGGACCAAAGCAACGAATACTAATAACCGGTGCAAGTCGTCATGACTTCGGGGCATGGTAAGGCTGGCTGGTCGTTGAATCGTGTTCGCCGCTTGCCGCTGCAGAGGCTCTTGTTATCTCGCTCGAAGAGTTCAGCGAGCAGGCTCGATCGGCAAACAGGTCGAAGATCCTCCCCCTCTTCTTCACCCCGTCTATTCTTTTGGGCTCCTCTTGTTTCTAAGAGTTAGTGTTAAAACTCCGTGAGCGTTCATGGATGACTCAAAAGTCACGACTTTCAGACATAGGTCGGCAAAACTTGTGGAGCTCAACCAGAGTCGCTCACGAAATATATTTTGAGCTTTGAACTAACTCCCTTGGACTCTGGCTCAAAAATATTTTCCTGAGCAGGACTTACTCGGACACAAACTCACCAAAACATTACTCACCCATACTCACTCAGACTCACAGTTCGATCTGAGTCTGAGTGAGTCCGAGTGAGTTGACTGACGAGTCCGGTAACCTAACTCAAGCTTCTCCAACTCTGATATCAATGCTCTTGAACAGGTCAGTTTTCTTGGAAGAGATGACAGCATGAGATATAATCATCCAGAAATTTCCTGGAAAAGTTGGGGGGGGGGGAGAGGGGAGGTGAAGTCAACCACCTATGTAATTCACGCCTCTAATCGATAAATATTGAAACGGTGCATGAACGACACTGCTTTGGAATACGTGTGAGTGAACGGGAGTTTAAGCGTGAATCCAGGTAAGGCTGATCGTGATGCTAAACATCACTAGATAGGACCGTAGGTTGACAAAAGAAAGAGGAACTCCCCCAGATTTACTCAGGAAATATATTTTACGCCTTGGACTCAGACTCCCCAAAATTTTGCTGAGTCTAACTCACTCGGACTCACACTCACGATAATTTTCTGCAACAAGACGCACTAGGACTCAGAATCACGAAGATATTACTCATTGGGGCTCACTCAGTCTCAGACTCACGGCTAGATCTGAGTCTGAGTGAGTAGACTCATGAGTGGGTTCGCCCACCTATGATTCCAGAGCGCCATGACGACGCTGCTCACTTTCAAGTTGGGTCAGCCGGCGTGAACCGCGACCGAAGTCTGTGGACCCTTTTCGAAAAAGGGCGCCCCTAGCGCCGCGGACGAGAACTGCAGTCTGCCGCCATTGTGAGGTCACTGCAGCAGACGACGCAGGCTGTGTGTCCCAGTGACGCTGATGCAAGTTTCTTGAAGCGCACACAGACACCTCTTGCGTTCCTGCAGGACGTGGACCACGTCGGGAGGGCACGCCGATGAGAGTCTCTTGCAGGCCGTATCCATGCATTGCCCGTCATAACAAGCCAAGCTGCTCGTCGAACCCGTTGAATGGTACAAAATATTGCTCATTGTGCAGCGTAAAAAGCTCAGAAAGCTTATCGGACGGTACTAGGAGCTCGTCCAAGCTAGAAAGCGGTGCGATTGCAGCGAATAGTACGGAGAACTAGCCGAAAACACAAACATCACAGCACTCACGTATTTGACCACTCACTTTCTATGCCCTCATGATGGCGCTAGCCATCCCACGCTCCTTTGCGAAGCGAAACTGACGAAATGCTAACCGTGAGGTGGCGTATTTATGAAAAGGGTCTATTCTTAGTGCAGTCGAAACTACTCATTGCAATACTGGTTTTAACGACACATCTTATATATCAATCTTCTATATCAACTTTCGTATGTTTTGTTTGGTGAAATAACCCTCTTACAGCAATGCGCACATGCCACATTATTGGTTATAACAATAAATTCAGGCTGTTGGGTGTTCGGGTTGAGAGTTAACGAAACGATAAAACTATAAATTCAAGGCTCTGAACCCTCGCTCACGACCCCACAAATCCCAGCGCCCCTTCGAATTTGCATTATACTTTGCCACACAATGTCACAGTACTGCGGCAAAGATAATTTTCAAAATCCGCATTGGCGCGAGAGCGGCGGTGGCTTCTGTTAAAACGTGCAATTTCAGTAAAGTTAAGACTTCGAAAAATTTCAGCTTCGAACTTCACACGTTGTCGTAAATTGACTGTATGGGGCTTCTGGTGGTACCGTGAAAGCATTTGAACTTTCAAACGTGTCTCAGAAATAGGCAGTTTGGCCACCTTGTGAAGTCTAAGGTACAGATGGCATCTTCTACCTGATATTGATTTTATTCCTACAGCCTGTTCTTCCCTTGCTTCACTTTTTGTGAAGCAGTCCATAGTTATCTAATATAACAGTGAAGTTTTCGTGGAACTTGAGTATACTCTTATAAATGGGCTCAACTGCTTGAACCCGTGAAGGTGTTGTATACGCATAACTTAATTTAAGTATAGCATGTTCCGAGCTGACTTTAATTCTCTTGCCAAGTGGCAGCATTGTGTAGCGATGACGAATAGTTTCCCTTGCCAGGCCAGTACAAGAAGTGCTGGCGCCGACTTGAGGTTATCGGAAAATTAGTAGCAGAGTCGTATTGCGGCATTGTCAGAACTCCATAAGAACTGTTGTTTCTACGAGCAATACCAGTAAGCCTCTCGTTATTATTCTTCAATTTTTCACCTTGAACTTCGTGCGATACATTGGTCGTGCTAAGTTCAAAGAGGCTCGCTGAGACACGAGAGTGAGTAGCATTGTTACGGCAGAAATATGTGGTTGTGGACGCATACAGTGCAAACACAAGTGACTGTCGGCATGCAGGTGTGGTTAGACATGCTTGCTACTGCCTACAACAACATGTCGCGGTGAAGCTAAATACTGCTGGGTGTGATTACGTAGTTTTCCGGGTCTAATTATTGTGACCCCGGAGCACGTAGAATTGTACCGGGTTTTCATGGTTTCGGCTTCTACACTGCGCCACTGTGCGTCCACAGAGGGTTTCAGATGTCAGACACCTTCAAATGTTGCTGACCCGCAGGTCGCGGGTTCCGATCCCGGCTGTGGCGGCTGCATTTCCGATGGAGGCGGAAATGTCGAGGCCCGTGTGCTCAGATTTGGGTGCATGTTAAAGAACCCCAGGTGGTCAAAATTTCCGGAGCCCTCCACTACGGCGTCTCTCATAATCATATGGTGGTTTTGGGCCGTTAAACCCCACAAATCAATCAACACCTTCAAATGTTACTTTTGTTATTGTTACGTATATGTTTCTTTTCAACGTTTTCGAAAAGTCCAACATTTGAGACTGCTGTCAAAGCAGGAGTCGTAGACTCAATGGCAAGAGGAGTGAGAGTAGACGATGCATATTTTTAATGCATTCAGAACTGCAGATCCAATTACGAAATATAAGACTAAAGGAAACGTAAGTGATGAAACATGTACAAACTTGTTGCGAAGTCTCGACGTGTACAAAAATTTCGAGACCAAGTTTGGATCAGTCATTCTTAGAAGATATGCAAAATATGTGAAAGAACACACAGGACAAAAACAAGCACGCACCAAAAGTGTGACAGTAACGAAGTGTAATAAATAGGAAACTTAGAATAAAAAAAGAAACAGACCACTAAACTTGATTCTCGGCAAACTTTAGCTCCGTTAACGGACGTTGAGACAGCGCGTTGCCTCACATTCAAAAAGCGCCGCATTCATGAACAGACAGATATAAAACGTTTGAATAAAACGAACAGAATTGAGCACTATACAAAGAGCATTGTTCTAGTCTGGTACAAGTTCTTTTTTTATTACAAACCTCATTCCTTATTCGGGTAGGAAAATTAATGATGTTTAAACAAAGATCAAAATTAAAAAAAAAAACACCAGTCCCAGTTGTTGCTGGGGAAGGGGGGCGTTTCCATTTCGGGTCAATGGAGCTGGATTTGAGATACGCCTCACGTTTGGTCCCAGTACTCGTCGCCCCAAGGCTGATCACCCTCGACTGGCCAACCTTCGAGTGGCCATTGCTGTCGCATTTTTGGTTGTTTTTTTTGCTTTTCCTCCTGTCCTTTGCATTCCATTTACTTTGGTACTTTCGGCTTCGTATATAGGCTTAACAACGCTCGCTTATTTCCTCGTGAACTTGTTTTTTTCCCCTCTGCAAGCACTGCGTCGTTGGGCCTGACAACCCATCGGAGAAGCATATTCAGTCAATATAAGGGGAAAAAAAAAAGGCAAGGGAATGCTAACGTCGCGTGTGGAAAAAGCCTCGTTCGAATGGAATAAAGAAAAAATAATGACAAAAGAGGTATAAGTAGAACGGCCCCAAGCATTGCGTGTCGGGGGGTCTTTTGCGATCGTCGAAACATGCAAGGGGCTGGAAGACGGAAGTGACTATATTGGAGGAATGGTCTTTAAGAGCTCCAGCACGAAAAACGCGCCGGCAAGCAGTGCTCAAGATACCGAACTTCTAAGAGGGCCATTTCCCTGTTTCCCCAAGAATAGCATAACCCACTATATTTATCGATATTGCTTTGGTTTATTTATACAACTACTCCTGTTGACGGCTAGACCGATTTTTCTTTATTTTGACGAGACAATGGTGGTACGCTGTACGAGCTATATCTTGGTGCGAGAGGCACGACCTGTCTGGAAAGAAGTGCACTGTTCCAAGAGCAGACCTATGGGCGGAGTTAACCATTAAACCACCTCAGTGGTTTAGTGGTTAACTCACTCGACTGCTAACCCGCAGGTAATGGGATCGAATCCCGTCCGCGGCGTGCACATTTCGATGGAAAGAATAAAAATCACAGCATATTCACGGAATTACTGATGATGAGTGGGGTGAAGCGTTCGTCAATCCGTCCGCGCGTCTGTCCGTCCGTATGTGCACCCGTTCGTGCGTTCATTTTTGCGTCCGTGCATCAGTCCATCCATACTTACACCCGTTCGTGCGTCTATTCGTGCGTCCGTCTGTGCATGCGTTCGTTCGTCTGTCTGTCCATGCGTTCGTCCATCCGTCCATCAAGTGAACACTTCAATTACCGCCATCTCACTTCTTTTTATCATATATTCATCATATACAAGTACCGCCATCCAGCGGACAATCCAAGGACTATACGAAAGTATGTACCAAATTTCTGCTGTCAACCCTTTGTTTACACCGAGAGCGTAAAAACGACGCCGTCGTTTTTCGTAACATGTGGGTAAGCGAATATGTGCTCGAGGGTGGGTATGTGCCACTGGTATGCGGATATGTGCCACAGGTTACGCACAACGACAACGGGAGACGCACAAGCCTTGCCATAAGGAGCTTCGCCCCGAACATTTAGAATCTCGTACACTTAGACTTAGCTGCTCGTTAAAGAACTTTAATGGAATGCTTGAAAGTTCTGAAGTCCTCCACTATGGTGTTCTTCATAATCATAAAATCCCAACAATCACTATGAGTGTTCTAAAAGAATGATCTTACCATGACAGGTGCCTGTCGGTGCCTAAGTGCTTGACTAAGTCCACTCTTTCACGCCTAAGCGTGTGGCTACAGCTAATAAAAAATCACAGCATATCCACATGGAGTGAATGATGATGCGTGTGGCGAAGGGTCCGTCAGCCCGTCAGTTCTTGCTTCCGTCCGTCCGGGCGACGATCTGTGCGTCAATTCATGCACCCGTCCATCTGTCCATGTGCCTGTCCGTAAGTCCGTCCATCTGTCTGCCGTCCGTTCGTGCGTCCATCCGTCCATACATCTGCTAGTCTGTCCGTCCATCCGTTCGTGCGTCCATCTGCTGAACACTCCAAGTACCGTCATCTCCCACCTCGCAACCCCTGTGGCACATACTCGCTCTAGAGCGGGTATGTGCCACCGGTGGCTACATACATACATACATACATACATACATACATACATACATACATACATACATACATACATACATACATACATACATACATACATACATACATACAAACGGAGGGCGAGGGGGAGGAGGAGGAGCGACAGACCCACGCCATAAGGAGCTTCGCCCCTAAAAGTGGTGCATCAAGTGGAATGTATACCTGCGTACTTGATGAGCCTGGCAGCGATTCCTATCTGCTACGGTAATGAGGCTGGAATGCTGAACCGCAGGTCACAAGAGCGAATCCCTGCCACGGCCGCCCCTTTATCGATGGAGGGGAGACTTCTTGACGATAGTCTGCTGAATTTCCGATGCAGGCATAAAAACATCCAGGTTGTCAAAAATTTTTGGAGCCATCCACCATACGGCGTCTCATTGATAACTATATCGTTGTTCAGAGACGTTGAACCGCATCATTACTATTTTTATTATGAGATCGATCTCTGCGTTTCTTCCGCGCAATGCCCTGTGAATATTTATTGTGTTGGTGGTAAAACCATGCATGCGAAAAAAAAAAGTCTACACAATCGATCACAATCTGAAGCTTTGTAGAAATTCATCTATGGTGGCTGAATGGAAAAAGCTGTAAGAAAGAGTAAGATCAGCGCTGGTTACTTGGAGTTAAGAGCAAGCTGCGAAGCGTAAATTCGATCCAGGACGTATAAACACACACACACACAGATCAGGACAAGTGCTTTATCTCGGCGGGTTGTGTTTTTTCACCTGACTTGCGCTCTGCATTCCAGCATTATAAACCAACTAGCCCAGCAAGAAATTTTGTTATAATTTGAAGCTGCAAAACAAATAAATATATAAGTAAATGAACACTAACATAAATAGGTCGCCATGTTCCCTTACGGCAATGTTTTAACAACCATTGAATGACTCTGGTGAATCTGGTGATTTCATTGGTAAAGTGCATTCTTCGCATTTTAGGCGTGCAGAAGTACTTTACACCTACCTATTCTTATCACCAGGTGCTTGCCTGGTGACTATTCACTAAGCGAGGACGTGTGAAGGAGATTCGCATTAGAAAAAAAATAGAGACCACTTGTTATTATGTTATATATTTATGTAAAATTGTACATATGTGCTTATTTTCTAAATAGTGCAGTGTATTATGTACTCTTTCTTTTTTTGTGCACCGTAGAAGACAATACACGAGTCACGCCTTATCACATGCTACATTCCTGTGTTCGCCTACCTTGAACAAGTACATTGCTGTTGCTAAGGCCCAACATCATGATAGCAGACGTTAGGAAAAGTTCAAAGCATTCAATTCATTTTTGTTCGTATTCAACTATGAGAACAACACACAGTCAAAGATAAATTTAAGCACCTGAAATATTTATTATTCATATAATATGACCCAAAAATATTGACGGAAAACAAAGACCTGAAATTTCCAACAACTTCATCAAAGCAACCTACGAATGCCAGCTATATTACGAGACGTCTAAGGTACGGATGTCCGCAAGTACAGTAGCAGATTTTATAAGGAAATAAGCTGTGTGTAAAATATTTTTCGAAAGTGAAATATTCTTGGGGTGATTCTTAGACTGCGGGCTTGGCAAGAAATTTCTTGAAGAGGAACACCTAAGGAAATAACTCGTGGGCAGGAAAGGCTATGTTTTGTAAACACGTAATATAAAGAAAAAAATGACACACTGGCTTGCATACATGAGAGTAAATTATTATGATATTGCTCAAGTCCGTTTGTCCTATCTTACTCTCACTGATACGAACGCTTACGTTTTCTTCGCATGCGCCTGCAAACGTTTACAATGAGGTGAGGCCGTCAAATGATGATGCGCGTATTGGTTGCAAACGACAGAAGCGCACACTCACGCGGTGCTGACCTTTGCTACATGGAATGCCCACGCGAGTGATCTAATTACGTTTGGTGTGTAGTAATTACTTGCCGAAAAAATACGTGTCATTCATTAAAGCAGTGTAATCGTGAGGAAAGTCCATCGCTACGAGGTCACAAATGAGCGTAGAGCGAAACCAGAGCCGATGAGAATTCCTTCCTGAGGGAAGCATGCCATCTGCACCTGGCTGGTCATTTCGGGAAAGACAACACGCGTCCTTAGTGAGATGTTCAGAAAAAGCAGCTTCGTACTAGTGTGTGCCAAGGTTGAAGAAAAAACAGGGTGGGGTGGGCTTTACTGTTTCCGTTTATAATTTTAATTTTTATACTTCGTTGCTTCTCTCGTTATCTACTCCTTTCTCTATCTCGCTTTTCTGTTTGTTTACCTTTCTCTATATTTTTTTGTTTCTCATTACTTCTATGTCTGCCTTTCTGTCTTTCTGCTTCTTTCTTCTCTCTTTATTTCTCCTTCAGTCTTGTTCTCTGTTTTTTTTTAATCTATATTTTGCGTTCTTTTCTCTCTCTTTCTTTCTTTTATCTATGTGTTGCTGCCATCAGTTCTTTCTGTTTTCTATGTTGTTTCTCTCACTTTCTCTGTACACTTCTCGCTTTCTATTTTCAATTTTTTTCCTATCCGTTTCTTTCTCTCCTTCCGTGTGTGACGTGCTCTCTTTCACCAAGCAGAGTTTTCGTTTAGTGCTCCCACCTGCTGTGCACGGTCACGAAGTTTTAGGGGCGAAGCTGCTTACGCCGTGGGTTGTGTGTCCGCGATGTATGTAGTAGTAGTAGTAGTAGTAGTAGTAGTAGTAGTAGTTAGTAGTAGTAGTAGTAGTAGTAGTAGTAGTAGTAGTAGTAGTAGTAGTAGTAGTAGTGGGTAGCCACCTCCACGTTCGGACGATAGGAGCGTGCACCCTTTTGAATTGAGAAGGAAACCCGCTCACTTTATCCATAAATAAAAAGTATAGTTGTGTCTGATAAAAAAAAGCCTACATAGACGAGTATCGCTGACCTAATCTCCAATGAAATTTACCTGAAATTCGATGCTTACTAAAAATAAACCAGTATCAGAAAAAACGCACTTTGAGCACTACCTGACCAGAAAAGGTTGCCACATTAAACTCGCAGGGCCCTCCTTGGTTTCAGCAAGGTTTAACGAGGGTTGGGCCGCAGAGCCATGAATTAGAGGCGGTGAAAGGTGGGAACTAGACAAGATGCGCAGGCCGTAAGAAAGTGTGCGCGTGCTGCTCCTCTAGTCCGGCCGTGCAACCTCTCGTTAAGTCGTTGGAATGTCCGCTGGATGGCGGTACTTATGTATGATGAAAATGTGCCAGATGGTGGTATTTGAAGTGTTCACTAGGTGGACCGACGGATGGACAGACACACGGACGAACGAACAGACACAGAAATATGCATACGAATGGACACACGGACGGACGCACGAACGGGTGGATAGACGCACAGATGGTCGCACAGACGGACACATGGATGGATGGAAGCAAGAATGGACGGATGGCTGGAAGCACGGACGGACTGATGTACGCTTCGCCCCACTCACCATCGTGCACTCCGTGGACATGCTGTGATTTCTTAAATGCGAAGCATTTCTTAATGAACTTCAGCGAATTTGAGCGTATCTATCTATCTATCTATCTATCTATCTATCTATCTATCTATCTATCTATCTATCTATCTATCTATCTATCTATCTATCTATCTATCTATCTATCTATCTATCTATCTATCTATCTATCTATCTATCTATCTATCTATCTATCTATCTGTCTGTCTGTCTGTCTGTCTGTCTGTCTGTCTGTCTGTCTGTCTGTCTGTCTGTCTGTCTGTCTGTCTGTCTGTCTGTCTGTCTATCTATCTATCTATCTATCTATCTATCTATCTATCTATCTATCTATCTATCTATCTATCTATCTATCTATCTATCTATCTATCTATCTATCTATCTATCTATCTATCTATCTATCTATCTATCTATCCGCTTACGTTTGGGTGCTTTCGTGATTACCCCCCTAACTTGGCGTGAACCAAAATTAGCATGGGATGATAAGATTGTTCGACAAATATGACGCGCAGGTCAAGACATGAATAATGTCACAATCCCGTCGCGTACGTCGTTAAACACTTCCCGCCAGACAGTGGCACATACCCACGGACCGGTATGCGCCGTTGGTATGCGTGTATGTGCCACAGGTGATTGACACTTGGTATCTGCCCAGGAACGACGAGAACGCACATGGGCAAATGGGAAGGGGGGCATAAAGATGAGAGAGAGAGGAAAGATAAGAGAAAGAGAGAGAAAAAAGGATTGCCCATTCCCCCAGCGTAGAGTAGCAAACCGGGCATGTGCCTGGTTAATCTCCCTGCCTTGTCTCTTGTTGTTCATTTCTGCCGCCCCCCACATTGGCAATTTTAACATGCGAGTGTTAAGAAATACCCGACATCAGTAGCGTTGGCGCGACGAATGCAAAGAATAAATGTCGTGGTCCCAGCTGGAATCGAATCCATGCATTCAGCGCGGCAATGGAGCATTTTACCACAGAGCTACGCCAAGTCTCGGAACTACTTTTCAAATGGACGCTAACCTTTTTTTATTTTATTTTAACGTTCACATCCATGTAACGAAAAACTTCGCAAACACTTGTTTGGTCCCATAGCCTAATTGGCTAGTAGAGGGACCAATTGTGTGACATACCTACATACTTGCGCAAGCGCTTACACAGCGACAAAGGACATAAAATTGGATACAATGTTTAAAATAGACAAAAAAAGCAAAAAAACACATGATTGAATTATACAAAGAAACATAGCGCAGAACATAGCTACTTATAGCACAGAATAATAATAGCACTAGAATAATACTAATCCTAATATTAATAATAATAATAATAATAATATTAATACTAAATGACTATGCAGACGTATTACTTAGAAAGCTCGCATGAAGTGCATGCTTCATGGCCAATGAAAAATTTCTAGCCTCTTTCACATCAGTCGGTATCGCATTCCATATGAGAGCGCCGTGAAATGATATGAGCCTTCGACCGTAGGCATTTCTGGCTACCGGTAAATTAAAACAGTGATTCACTGCCGCTCTTGTACAGCGCGCGGGTAACGTAAAGGTGCTTAATGGGAATGGGTCATCACGTTTTATTATTCCATGCACTATATCAGCAACACTAGACTCGTGAACAGAGTCCAGTGGAAGTACACGCATCATTTGAAACAGTGGTTTTGAAGTATCCGTCCTGTTTCAGTATGTAATAATCCGGACTGCCCTCTTTTGCAGGCGGCTAATACATTTCAAATGAGTTTTGTATGTACTGCCCCACGATGCTATACAGTAGCTCAATTGACTGTGCACGAATGCAAAATATAGGTTGCGCAAAATCGATGCGCTAAAACATTCACGGGCTTTTAGTAGCGTGTGACACCCATATGCTAGCTTGGAGCATGTCTTTTCTATATGTGATTTCTAGTTCATGTCCGAGTGAAACATGACCCCTAAGTACTTAAACGAGGCTACTGGCTGTAGCAGTGCCGTATCTAAAACCAAGCTGAAACCTGCAAAGTCGAGTTCTTTTTTCCTAGAGTGAAAGACCATGCATTTAGTTTTCTCTGTGTTGATATTTAGGTGGTTTCGTTTAAACCATACTTGTATTCTCTGTAACTCTTCATTAATTTTATTTTCGATATCTCTTAAGCTGTCACCAACAAAGATTAGTGCCGTATCGTCTGCGTACAATAAAGCTTCTGAATATAGTAGGATGGAGGGAAAATCGCTAACGTACACGGAAAAAAGAGTCGGTCCAATAACTGAGTTTTGTGGTACCTGAGAGACTATTGATTGAGTAGAGGACTCGACACCATTCATCACTACTCGTTGCTGGCGGTCGGATAGGTATGATTTGAGAAGCTGGTGAATTTTGCCTCGAAAACCGTAGTCGTGAAGCTTACTTAACATGATGTTGTGGTTGACGGAATCGAAAGCTTTTCTTATGTCTAAAAAAACTACGACGGCTATCTTATTGTTGTTCAAGGCTTTGTTAACTTGTTGGGTTAATACCAAAACTGCCTTCGTGAAACGTCAATAGTGGTTGCAGTGCTGCCTAGCCGATTGTGTAAACATTATATTTGTTGTTTTTTGATACAGCCGTCACGTCGGGTTAACGACAATTGTGGTAAGTTGCCATGCGCTGAAGCCCATTTTTGTAGCAGTGTCCAGGGCCAGCGTTCTCGGGAGCATCAGTGCTTCATATCAGCTTTTGGTGTTGCTAATACGCGCGTTCTAGTTGGCATCGTTGCGCAAGTGCAAACAACTGGTTATATGAACATCTGCAACTCTACAACATTTGTCTGTGCGTGCAACATTTGTGCGTACATTTAGCGTCATTTTATGGCGTGTAGCTCAAAAAAATTGCAACATGGTCGCCTTCCCTCCGCATGCTTCACATAACGTCGATTTTCAGGTACGGGGCTTGGAAAAGTGATGGAAAGAATGGTTCTATTTCGTCTCGAGTGGTACTTGGAACGATACACCAAATACCCTTCTTGCATGGCAGACTTTCGTCGGGGCCGCTCCTCCATTGACTGTGTCCTTGACTTATCGACATTTGTTCAACAAGAAAAAAGTCGCAAGCGCATATCAGTGGCACTCTTTCTTGACGTGAAGCGTGCATATGATAATGTAGCTCACGATGCCATCCTCACTTCTCTCGCAGCAATGGGCATTGGTGGACGAATGTTTCAATGGATAAAAGATTATATAACTGGCAGGGGTTTCTTTGTACAAACATATGAGGGTACTACTTCCCAACATTACACCTACTGCGGAGTACCTCAGGGAGGTGTTTTAAGCCCCACATTGTTCAATGTGGCCCTCATTGGTCTGGTGAAGGTTCTGCCAAAGTCGGTGTGCCTATCTATATACGCCGATGATATTTGCCTCTGGAGTGCTGCAGTTACTCGCCCTCAGGTGCGTGCACGAATACAGCGGGCAGCAACCCTCACAACAGCCTACCTTCAGAAACAAGGCCTAAATATATCAACTGTGAAGTACGCGTTGATGGCGTTTACACGCAAACCAACGACGCCATACCTTGTTTACATCAATGGGCAGAGTGTCAAATATGCACGGACGCATCGTTTCCTGGGCATAATAATCATCAGAAGACTTTCGTGGAGCCCACATTGTGCGTAATTGAAGAAGAGACTGCTATCTATTGTGCATATCATGAAATTCTTGTGCGGTAAAGCATGGGGAACTTCTGTGGCCTCCATGCTACAGCTGTACAGGGCCCTGTTTCTGGGTCTATTGCGCTACAGCTTGCCGGTACTGACTAACACTTGCAAATCGAATACTCATTCATTGGAGAGTTTGCGGGGTCAGGCACTGCGTATCTGCCTAGGACTGCCCCGATGCGCTTCTACTTATGCCACAATCATGCTTGCCAAAGACCATCCGGTCAGGACATATATAGTTGTGGATTGCCTCAGAGCGCACATTCGACATGCTAGCCGTGTCCCCGACCACCTTTTGGCCCTTCTACCTTCCGGAAGACCACGTGCTACGTTTTCAGACGTCATAGCCAAGCACCTAAACAGCATTCCATCAGGATATACGCCAGCTGTGAGAACGGCATGTCCTTGTGGTGCCTCGACCAGCCGCAAGTACGTCTAGAAATTCCGGGAATCAAAAAGAAAAGCAGTCACTCCAGTGTAGCATTGAAGCAAGTAACACTATTATTATTACATGAGTTGTACATAGACCGAATGCAGATATACACTGATGGGTCCGTCTCGCCCAGCAGCTCATCAGGTGCCGCTGTAATTCCGGCTGCATAAATGACAATCAAGTTTAAGTTGTCACATATGACTACATCTACGGCATCAGAGCTTGCTGCTATAAGGGCTGCTTTACAATATCTCGTTCAAGAACGTCCAGGAAAATGGGTTATATTCTGTGATTCGAAGGCAGCGCTTCCGAGTTTGCAGTCTGCCATGCGTAGGAGGAGCCATGACCAACTGGTACAAGAAATAAGACATTACCATCATGAAGCTCTAGCACGAGGGTATGATATTATATATCAATGGATACCTGCACATATCGGTATTACCGGAAATGAATTAGCTGATGATGCAGCCCGCTCAGCCCATGAAGAAACCCGCGTAGTCCCGATTCCTCTATCAAGGAATGATGCAGCAAGACAACTTTACCTGCTGGCTCGAGATCTCACACGCACGTTCTGGTCGTCTACCAGCTTCCAAAGGTGTCAATTTTATGAACTGGATCCTTCGCTCAAGCTAAAGCTACCATCACAACTTTCCCGCTCCGATGCGACACTGTTATGCCGCCTTTGGTTGGGTGTTGCATTTAGAAAGGTGTACTCCTTTCGCATTGGTATGGCAGACACTCTTACATGCGACTACTGCGGAGCTGAAGAGACCATCGAACACGTCCTGTGCAGCTGCGCTTGCTACGACACACAGCGATGCCAGCTACGGATAGTTTTGAATCGACTTGACCCCGGACCATTTTGTGTGCAGAAGATACTAGGACCTTGGGCATCTGCCTCAGTTGCGCAGAAAGCAACTAAAGCACTGCTACTTTACCTAAAGTCAACAAACCTGAGCGACCGCCTGTAGACTGTGTGTGCTCCCCGAGTGTGCTCGTGATTGTGTGTACCTTCTCATCTTTCTGCAACCTCTTTTCTCCCCTTTATCCCTTCTCCAGTGCAGGGTAGCAAACCGGATGTGCGTCTGGTTAACCTCCCTGCCTTTCCTTGCATCTTTATCTCTCTCTCTCTCTTCAGGTACGGGGGATTCACTGTATTCAGGAGCAGACGCATGGCTAGGCGTTAGTACACACGCTTTTTGAGCGTAAGGCCTGGGTTTGATCCTCACTCGGACCCCGCAATTTTTAATAGTTCTTTATTTGCACCTTGTCGGTTTTGAAGGATATGATAATTATCCTACACAATCATTGACGCCAACTCCGGAATCGGTGCAAAACGAGCTCTTTAACGCTATCACGTTGGTAGGAAGAACGGCGTAAAGAATTAGGAAAACAAAATAGAGCACTGGAAGGCTTTCTTTAAAATCCAACGAGTTAAAGGTAGCTCGCAAGAACTAACACGAATACCAGCTTCTCTGGACAAAGAAAAGTATTCCCTCACTGACATGCTGAGAACAAGAACTTTTCGCTCTCAACTTCGGGTGCACTTATAGTAATGTAATACAGCCCCTCACCCCTGTTCATCTGTGATTGGAACTGACTTCCCCTTTTTTGAAAGCAGCTGCGTATTGCGCAAGATAATAAGAAAAATTTATATGACGTGTATTTTCAATTTAGTGTATAAAACCATTCAAATAATTGGGTTCTACAGGAGGTTGTCAAGTATTCAATATTACTGAATTGCAAAGAAAAAGAAAATTCATGGCGCTACAGAGGTAACGGCAGGCAGAGAGAAAAAAATTGAGTCACTTATTTGAATATTTTTGGAGGAACAAACTAGCACCTTATTGCTTTTTCCAATATATCGATGAGCGTGACTAAGGTACCAACTGAAAGCTCGAAAATTCGCGAGAAGCGGCTTATCTCCGCAGTCATAGTACGCTTGATAAGGAGGTGCGGGCGACGATGTGAACCTCTTTGTTGCAGGGCCGTTGAAAGCGCCTTTTAGTGATCGGCGAAAGAAAGGAAGACGGTTCCCTTGTGAACATCTTTGGACCGTACGCTAACCAGTATTCGCGGTTCAGCTGCGTTGTTTGAGGGCTCTGCCTTGTGAAATGCCCATTTAAGCGCTTCAGTTGAGCGTGAGCCATTACATGTGCGTTCAGAAAGCGTGTGATAAATCGTTTGCATTAGGGTATCGTCCAGAAGATAAGCGTCTGATTTAAAGGAATCCAGAAAATCGACCTTTTGCACGGCCAGCCCGCTGAGACAATGCGTATTTTCTGAGTTAATAGCCGTTGTTCAGGGTTTGCAGGTTGAATTACTTGTCCCCAGTGAAGCGAGAGAGGTCTTTCAGTGAGACTCCTATGGCGAAAAGTCGTGTTGACACCCAGCCAGAATCTCATGCTCCTGCGGAAAGGCAACCCCCTTTCTTTTTCTCGGAAAAGGCAATGTTTGATAAGTGCACGAGCTCATTGTCTTGGTTCCAAATCGCAAATGGCATACTTGATAACATTGATGGTTGATGATAGATTGTTATATTTTGGGTTTGCCGTCCCAAACCACTATGTGATTATGAGAGACGCCTTAGTGGAGAGTTCGGAAATTTCGGCCTTTGGTGCATCAGCAAACACCGGTTGCGGTTCAAAGGTTGACTCACAGCTGAGCGTAATGTAGTCCCATAAAATGCAATACAAACTCAGAAACATGCACACTCATCAGTTATCAAATACAACACAACTCACACGGTACATCAACGCACTCAAAACAATGACCACAAACAAGAACTCGCGCTAAAATGCAATCTTATTATCTAAGAACACCTAGAGACTAGAATGTTCGTCAGACGTATTCAGTCCCAAGTTCTTGTAACGATGCTTCTCTTCCAGGAAACACATAATGTCGAACACCGGTTGTCGTCCCGCTGTGTCTGAGGTTTTTCTTCCAGAAAACGCGCTTGAAGACTTGCAACTCTTCAATATTTCACCTCCATTTGACCGCACTTTAATAAAAAAAAACTTCTTTGCCGTCATTTCTATCGGCCACTCACGTGCTGCCACTGCAGGACACGCCTTCGTCCACTGGCGGTATCACACACTGACTTCGTCACATCGGTTGCCTCCTTCGTCACTTGCTTATATGCTCGTCTTGGGTTCTCGCAGCTTCCAGGATTTTACTTCAACGTGCAGCACAGCCAAAGCTTGGAAAATGGCGAAATCTTTCTTGCAGCTTCCGCGCCCCGCGATGTAAACCGGCGGTTGGTCACCCTTTCTTCTAGAGGGTTCTCCGATTCATTACAATCCGTGTGTAGTGGCCGTTTTGAGGGGAGAGCAGGTGCACGCGCGGTGTCTTTTGATGCTTGTTTTTTTCTGTTGCCCACGCTTCTGTAGCGTCTGATAGGTGCCTGTTTTTCAAGTGGCTGCTATAAATCGGAGGGGTGCCCTTTCCTGAGCACTCGTTCGCGACAATTATAATTTGTTGTTATAGCCGCCATTATTTTGCCCTTGTGGTAAGACAATTCACAACGAACGCCTAACGACATCCGTGAAGACAAGCTTCACTTCCGTGTCAAAGCGATTCCTGTGACAGAGGGATCAGCCATCATCACTCTTCTCTGACACCGTGAGCCGTGAGATGCCACTTCGGTGGCGTTTTATGAGGCATCTGAAGCCTTATCTCTGCATTCGACTTGATGTTGTCCTCTTGCCCCGCCGTGGTGGTCTAGTGGCTAAGGTACTCGGCTGTGACCCGCAGATCATGGGATCGAATCTCGGCTGCAGCGGCTGCATTTCCGATGAAGGCGGAAATGTTGTAGGCCCGTGTGCTCAGTTTTGGGTGCACGTTAAAGAACCTCAGGTGTTCGAAATTTCCAGAGCCCTCCACTAAGGCGTCTCTCATGATCATATGGTGGTTTTGGGACGTCAAACTTCACATATCAAGGAATTGATGTTGGTCTCTACAAAAAGCGGGGTCAACGTGGAATGGAACGAAGACTAAATAAGAAGCATGTATTGTCGCTCTTCTTTTTTCTTCACACTGTCTCGTATTAAAGCATGTATTATAAAGCAGCGAGTGCTGGTAGCACATTGTTGGAAGAAAAAGGGTCTTTAAAAACTGGAACCAAGGTGATGTTTTATTACGCTAACAGAGTACCATTACATGGTACCAAAAAGTAACATTACGTCAACTGGAGGATGCTTCGTAAGCACCTTCGTGTGGCCAAGCCCCATTGAATTTCCTGTTCATAGGTTCCGAAGAAGACTGCAAGGACTTATGCGTAAGTATTGACCTAAGACAGAACTTTTTCTGTAAATTTTATGGAGCCTCTGTAGTCAAATTATGATAAAACAAAAAGATCCTTAACTTCGTGATGTCACACTGAAATTCAGGAGTTATGTATTTGAGTAAAAACTACAAATAAATATTGAAAGACTCACTTACATATAGTGATTTGGTACTGAGACTATAGATTAATCGAGAGATTGACCATTATGTTGTTTTTGAGGAGGGATTTGTCAGTATGAACTGATTTAGTATCCCATGAAAGCACTGCAAGATATTGCTATGTGCGTAAGAATGAGTGAGCTGACACTGTGGTCAAGACAGAACTGCGTCTATCTCATAATGTATACTTTGCGAACCACCAGAGGGCAAAATGAGCGGCGAGAGTAATGCATGAAATGCGAATGTAGCCATCGGGTGGGTGGCCGCCACGGTACATTTCCCCACGTGGTGTTTAGCGAGTGCTGCAACAGCCTCTGGGCCAGAAATAACACAGAGCAGATGCACGCGGCGTGAGTTCGTTTTCAGGCAACAAATAAAAAGCGCAGAAATACATAGCAGTGGTGCATGCGGGCCTTCATAATTGACGTCAGAAAGTAATTGCGAGCAGGCAATTGCGTAAACTATGCCGTTGTGACGTCATATTTTGTTGTTTCCTTTGCCGCTGCTCGGAAGAAAAAAAATTACTTAGTACACTATGCTCTCGTGTTCCTCTTTGTGCCTTTTCGTTAGCGTTAGACAAATTAACTGCCTTCCCAGAAAAAGCGCTTGCGCTGGGAATTCATTTAGAGCCTGGCTGAGCGTGGATATCACTAGCTCTTTTTACGCGCTGAGTGGCTCGCTTATTCACTTATCGGGCCTCTTCCACGCTCACTTGCGTAGATTGTTTTTGTGTGTGTCAGGCCTTGACGGACATCATTCTATCAGCGACTGAACTTTTCCAAACTCGCCCAAACACACTGTGCGCACACGCGCTAGCTCGCTGCGATGTTCGGCGGTTGCTCATTTTATTCGGCTGTCACGTTGAAGCCCTTTAGCGTTGGTCTTAAACTGCCAATGCAGAAAACAAGTCAAACTCCACGAAACCTCATGCATTGGTCGCACAATAATATCGAAAGTATTGTATTTCTGTTGCCAACCTGTCAGAGTGAATGATGCAATAAACTAATCTTAAAAGGGTAGCTTCCTTGCTCCGCCACGGTGGTCTAGTGGCTAAGGTACTCGGCTGCTGACCCGCAGGTCGCGGGATCAAATCCCGGCTGTGGCGGCTGCATTTCCGATGGAGGCGGAAATGTTGTAGGCCCGTGTACTCAAATTTGGGGGCACGTTAAAGAACCCCAGGTGGTCGAAATTTCCGGAGCCCTCCACTACGGCGTCTCTCATAATCATATAGTGGTTTTGGGACGTTAAACCCCGCAAATCAATCAATCAATCAGTCAATGGTAGCTTCCTTAGCTTATCACTCCGACTACTCACTATACCGATCGCGCAACCTATCCCATGCTTGTCGTAAAACCTCCTCAAGCTGGCACTGCGTGACAATCACGAACCAACTAGTCCACAAATACGTCTTGTCTACTTGATTAATATTGATTAATGTGGGGTTGAACGCCCCAAAACCACCGTATGATTACGAGAGACGCCGTAGTGGAGGGCTCCGTAAATTTCGAACTGCTTGGGTTTTTTAAAGTGCACTCAAATCTGAGTACACAAGCCTAGAGTATTTTCGCCTCCATCGAAAATGCAGCCGCTGCAGCCGGGATTCGATCCCGCGACCTGCGAGTGAGCGGCCGAGTACCTTAGTCACTATGGACCACCATGACGGGGCCATCTTGACTACGCAAGTCAGTGGCCCGAAAAAATTTTCGATTTGCACTTCGTGACCATTTACTGAATTCAGTATATAATGGGTACCTACTGCGTTGTTTGCCACCGTCGATGTATTATATGTGTATCACTTTTCGGGCAGTACGGGCACACTAACTCTCTGCAGACGTGGATGCGGCTAGCGGCGGCGCGCGCGTCCGAGGGGTGATAAAAGCTTTCTAATGCCGCGGCCGTGTTTGCGCCAGCTCCTTCATGTTTTCCTTCAGCTTTGCGAGACGTTTCTTCTTTGGTGATCATTCTATGGCACAGCGTAGCAGCAAAAATGTTTGTCGAGTTGTGGCCTGTCACAATATCTGCAGCGATTCAACTGGAGCAATGTTTTATTGCTTTCCGAAGGCCCCCTGGGTGGAGAGACGCCAACTTTAGCTACGACTGGTTCGATGTCTGTTGTTGATAAAGTTGTTTCTGTTTCAATCCTTCATTTACGCCAGATCGCTATCGCAAAAACATTGATTATTTCTCGTTATTATTATGGCAGCATTGATGGAACAGACTGAGAGCACTCAGAAAATAGCAGAATTTGCAGTAGAAACTTTGAGGGCAATGCTAACATTAGTGAACAAGAGCATTGAGCCTGCTACCCACCGAATTTTCAATCACCTTACAAGAATGTTTGAACACCTTGCTCATGTGAACGCTACGAAAGCTGTGATAACATTATACGTATTTGGTACGTCTTTAGGCTTGACCAGGATGACTATTTTTTTTCATTCTAATTGTATTTGATTCACATTTTATATCTTTAGGGCTCTTTATCGTACTTGTGATGCTCAAATGTTATTTTTGTCATCATTAATTACAAAAAAAACATCATACTAAGATCAGTTTTCTATTTCCCAACTGTATGTTTGCTTTATTGTGGTTGTAACCGACTATCTAATAAAGCCCCCATGGCTCTTTCATGAATGGCTTTTTGATTCGCTTTCGAATAGTTGCAGGTACACGAACATTGTCGCAGGTGCTTCACTTTGCCGGCTATGCGTGCACTGCAGTCGCAGGTCGCGTCAATCAGGCACCTGCTGCGGTAGGGCTTCAATACTAATTAAAAAAACGGTATGAATTGAAACTAATCCACTGAATTAAAATGCTTGCTCACTGCCAACTTCATTGTCTTTGATGGAGCATGCCTGCTGACCCGCAGGTCACGGGATCGAATCAAGGCTGTGGCGGCTGCATTTTCGATGGAGGCGAAAACGCTGTTGGCCCGTGTGCTAAGATTTGGGGGCACGTTAAAGAACCCCGGGTGGTCGAAATTTCCAGAGCCCTTCACTACGGCCTTCACATAAATATATGGTGGTTGTGGCGCGTTAAAGCCCTTATATCACTCATCATCAATTGATCAGTTTTCTGCTCCAGAGACCACTAAAGACAGCACGAGACAAGGTTTAGTCAATAGGCTTGTTGATGCAGTTGGTTGTTTTTTTGTGACTATTGCTATGATGCCAAAATATACGGAGATTATTTCATCACTTTCCTACATTCACGTTCATTTGCTTGCGCAAAGAGGCCCAATACGAAATATTCCGGGTAAAAAGCATATTCCAATTGATGATGGTCATCCTGCCACACGGAATCTATAGGCTCTGAGATCCGATTGGATGTGAGCCCTTAAAAGGTAAAGTGAGCAGGTTCAGTGAGTGACGCCGCAGGCGCATGAAGATTGAGGTAGACGAGCTGAACGAACTGCGATGCGGACTGGCTGCAAAAAAGGAAAGAGGAAAGGTGAAGAGACAGAAAGGCCGGTCGTGGAGGATTTCCTTTGCGGCCTCGCGACGTGTGCAGAATTTATTTGCCAATATCGGTAATGGATGGCCACAGTCGCCCGAGGGACACGGCCGCCGTGGCAGAGTGGCACTGAGGCCCGCTCACTTTTTCTAATGGCATGCTGAATTGTTTACGACCAACTCGTCCCTCCCTTGCCACTCTTTGTACCCCTTTCGCTCTCCCACGCGATTTCTTTGCCGGTGCTTCGCAAAGGCCACAAGTGTCCCAAAGGTATACAGATCCGTCTGATAGAAGTGCTATTGACACGAGCGTATTAGCGTTTTCTGGCTCACTCACCGGCAAAAATAAACAGCCTTGGTAATGGCTGTCGTCTTCGGACATCGTATATGATCTTAAACAAATCGAAATAAAAGTTTGTCCAACTGCTTCTCAAGACGTAGCACACCCTTCTACCGTAAAGAAAATTTCGAAATACTGAACAGAACCGGTATGGTTTGATGTGTAAAATATCAGCTCAGCAGCATGGTTGCATCCATCTCTGTACAATGGCTCTTCTTGAACAATGTAGCGCGTTATTACCGGAAGATGAATGTATCGTATGAATTTATGAAAGCCTTTTTTTGGCGTATTCCTAAACGAATACAAGTAACTTTTCAGGGAAAGCTGGTGGCAAGTATTACCACAAAGTGGCAAACTTTTTATTAACTAATTAATGATTATTTCAACAGACATTTAATTCACAAACCAATTGACTAGCTTTGAAAGGCATTGAAAATTTTGTATTTACGAAAGGTGTCTGCGCAGTCAACAGGTGACCTTGCCGCAGTTCGACCTGGACACAAGCGGAAGTTGTGTGGCGTCATTAAAGGCAGGCTGTTCCTCTCAGCTTAAGTGCAATTCAATCGCTCCGATTGATCTCAACAACGCGAATACTTCAATTAGAAGGCGTCGCTAGACGCACGCAATAGCATTGAAAATTACATCTGCATGGCTGATTTTCTGCATGTTGTATACAGCCCGAATGCTTTGTAGAAGAAAATATTTGAAATTGAAGTACTCAAAGGGAAAATGGTTGATATTCCCAGAAGACCAAACGTATTTGGCCACCCCAAGAGTAGCACAAACTACCTGGAAGCTCAGGGTCTAATGAAGTGAAAGTACTGAAACGTGCGTCGGCTAGATGAGGGAAAATTTAAGAAATCGTACAGCTGCTTTGCGTAGAGCGCAGTACAGTAGAAATGGAGAAACATTACGACGGCGCTGGAGTGGGCGCTCCGAAGTTCGACTTTGTTGCTTTTCCCGGCATGAAAATCAAGGCAGATTTGTGCTGGGGGTGCCGAGCCTGAAGGAAGTGCGCAGCTGGGCAGCCTTTCTTATTTCTTTGCAACTTTCCCTTCCTTTCTTGTTCTATTTTCCAGTTTTAGGGTCGAAGCACCTTAGGCTCTTAAAGTGTCGGCATGCATCGTCCGTCGTTTGCTGCAGCTTTCGTGACGGTCGATTAGCTTGAGCGCCAGAGAGAGTTCCTCCTGGCGCCACCAGCTCAGCGCTCAACTTGTGGAGAGAAAGCAAATGGCACGCGTTGGCTGTCTCGCTTGTAAAGGGCAGCCCGCTGCACAAGCGGACACCCCGTATGTAGGCACTGTACCTTGACCCTCAATGTAGTGTCGGTGCGGGAATTGACTGGTGCGAAGTTGAACGATGAGATTCGCAGCATGCGCGTTAACGAAAAGCAGACAGGATTCTTCCCCGGGTTTCACGTTAGTGGCGCTGAAAAGTCTTTCCCCACATGCTTCACACATCCCCAGTTCTATTGCCGGCTCGCGCGGCGGCTTCGCGGACTGTCTCCTTCTGTGGGCGCGGCCGATGATCGACGGCGGGCGATAAGCCAGGAAAGCAGGTTGTTTTTAAATGCGGATCATTTCTTAATCGCATGGTGTCACGCGGCGTATGTCGGCGTTGTCCACAGCCCCACTGCGCATGCTCGCGCCTCGTGTTGCATGCTTGCGTCGCGTGCCAGCCAGTGCTGCCAACTTCGTCCTCCCCTCCTCTCTCTCTCGCTCTCTCTCTCACCTGGCAAGGCCGACGCAGGCAGTGGCTGCTAGTAAAAACCGACTGCTCGAGTTGCACAACCGTTCACTGGCCACCTCGTAAATGTATGCGCTATATCGCACATCAGCGTCCCACCAATCGCAACGCTTCTTCTTCATTCAATATATATATATATATATATATATATATATCGCACATCAGCGTCCCACCAATCGCAACGCTTCTTCTTCATTAAATATATATATATATATATATATATATATATATATATATATATATATATATATATATATATATATATATATATATATATATATATATATATATATATAAAGACAAAATCAGCATTAGGCATTCCCAAACCATAACCAATTTCGCAATATTCACGCGATACTCCCTCCACTCTGTGACGCATTTACTCGAGTTCCCCCCGTGGCAGGATGTGGGTGGCATTTTTTATGTGTTTGCCTTCTCTTAATTTTTATTTATTTATATTTTTCTTCTCATTGTTCTTCTTTCTTATTCTTTCTTTCTATTTGTCACTTGCTTGCTCTTTTAATGTTTATAGTTGGTTGGCGTCATGATGTTTCTCTAGCTATAGTTGTAATGCCCGCACTAGATATTATCATCAAAGTACTGGAAGAGCACAAGGAAGAAATACCTCTCTTTGGCGCGAGCGCGTGCTCTATATGCTACAGCTAGCTAGGCTATGCTATATGCGGGTTTGCCTTCATTACTCCAAACGACGACGGCAGCATACGACTGCCTGGCCCTCTAAAGAGATGTGTACTTGAAAACTTTTCAAACTTGAAGCCTGCGCCATCTTGCTTCTTTTTTTCATGTTATTATAAATTAAATGAAGACGTGATAATTGGCATAGTGGCAAAATTTTAGTGTCAGTCAGAGATCATTCGGGGACGCACACATTCATGAGGCACTTGTTACCCTAGTTGCCGCGAGCCAGAGTTTTTCGGCTTGATGACCGGCCCTGGTAGATCAGCTGAGACAGAGAGCTTGGATTTGGTTACCGGCAACAGCGGCCGCATTTCGATGGGCGCGAATTGCACGGAACATCCATGTTCTTAAGATTTAAGCACACGTTGAATAACCGCAGGTACTAAACATTCTCATAACCTCTCCCCCCTCCCCCCACTCCCCAACTACAACGTCTCTCGAAATCCTATCGTGCTTTTTGAATCTGAAACTCCCACAATTACCATGTAAAGAAAATTGGGGTTCAGAGAGGGCAGCCGAAGCTAACCAGAATGCTGTGAGGCATCATCCGCAACTTTTGTGCAAGTGCACGCAAGTTCAGCGCAGTATGCGATGATGTAGACTGTGTTCCAGTTATCAAACCTAACATCGAATCAACTCGAAGGTCAGTTTGATATCAAAATGCAATTAGTTCTGACCACGAGTGGTAAATAGGATCTAGCGAAGCTTGTCATGACCTTCATGTTCAAAGAACACGTAGAGTAAGTATTAAACTCCCAACAAATGACAGTCAAACTTTTATAGGCTATTGTTAAATGATCCCTAGGGCTCTGAATACATTAATATATACGAGAAAAGCTCGTCCTAAACATTGTTAATTATACAAAACGGGCAGTTTTGGAGATCCACCATACACAACATAAAGGTCGTCCATATGGGACTTCAGTGTCGAGTGAGCTTGTCAAGCTTGTTTCTCATTACGCAGCCCTGATGAACCAAGTCCGTGTCAATAAAGTAGTTGTGATGACTTGTCAAGCGAGAACGAAGGGTTCCAAGCATTCATAATATTTTTTGGCACCGGTTTCTTTTTCCCGCAGGTGCTTCGCTGACAGTTTCTATTATCCCGGCCTGGTCTTCGCATATTTTGTCTGTTTCTTTGACTTTTATCCACGGGAGAGATATGGGAGCAACGCACATGTTTCCGCTGACACAGAATATTGACAAAAAAAAAGAAGGAAAAAAAGCAGCCTGCTTGTAAGATCAATATTATCGCGCAACAAAAGCGTGGTTGAGTGTTTTCGTGTTTTGTCAAGTGCACGAACGCGTACAAAGCACCTGTGTGTGCCGAAAAGATGTCTTTTATTGTGACACTTTTTATTCTTTTTTAATCAATCATACCACTTCATATAGGACATTGTTTATTGTAGCTGGCACGGTAACGGGTCGATGAAATTACCTGTCCCAAACGGTTGCATATGATTAAATGTCTGCCGCAGCAGAGACTTCATTTTTTGAAATCACTTTATCTGCTCGATAAATGGAGTTAGTATTACATTGAAAGCGTGCTCGTTTTTCTTGCCGCTGCCTGCAAGACTCTTGGTCGTTCCACTAAATAGGTTACGTGCTTTTTGAGCAGTTCTCAAAACGCGGCTCTCTGGTCTGAGAGTATTTACGATAAGTTTAATGCGCTCCATACAAAGAGCCTTATATCTTATCGAAATTGGCTGCGCATCCAATGAAAGTCTTCTGGTTCATTGCTTACTGAATGCAATGTCACAACTTATGTCTGCCTTTTCAACTACACTTCCCTTTGATCACGTGCTACTACCAGCAATAACCTTTAGGAGGCTGGTTGCATTTATACTCGTTTCCATAGTTCCCTTTATATGCAAAATACAGGGCACTGGCACATTGCACACAAGCTTTTAAAGGTCGCTTGTTGCATAATTCTGTATAACTGAAGTCGTGTTCAACGGTTAAAACTTATGCGACTTGGGGAGGTGCTGACAGCTTCATTTTTACCGCATGACAAGAATGTGAACGAATAAACAAGAGAAAGAGACAAGCACAGGAAAGTGATCGATGCCAGCACCTGCGTTCTTCGTTCGACGAGGTGGTGCCACTGCCTAGCAGCGGAGAAGTACTGCATTATGACACTAACACCGACAGAGAACGCTGCAGTACCCTCAGCACTACTCAGCACTATAGCGCCTCGATGCTATAGCATTCGAACGGAGTGACATACCAACGCCGCCTATAGGTAGCCTTGGTGGCGTTGGCCTTACTTGAAACAATGCAGCATGGCCTCCGCGATTAGCCCTGAAAAAGTTTTGGGAGCTAATTTCAGAAGCCACAAACGGAGGCTGCAATTTGAAGGTGCTCTGCGCGCAAGATGACCATGCAGTATCGTGATTTGGCGCCGAGTCTTTTCAATAGCACTGGCCTAAGTTTTGTAATCTTCTACTGATTCATTTCTCAACCAGAATAGTACTGGAGACGTCATCTGCCTCAGAGCACTATCTCTTGAACAGACACTGATATGGGTCCGTCTGATAAGGTATGAGACCAAATGACGAAAATTTAATGACGAAAATTTAACTGTAATCTAAAAAAACTTATTAAACACTCGTGAGCGTTATAAATTAAGTCATAATTTATGTTAAATTTTCATAATTAATAATTTAATTAAAAGTATGTCTTGCGTGAACACTTTTGACTCAACTTTCGCTCGTTTGAAAATTTTCATTTTTTTAAGAAACATAAAAACCGTTCTCCTGTGCAATGAAGAAAACACAATGAGATCTCGAGTAGTATAAACATAGTAATATAATAACCAAAAATCACGCACAAAGGCTGCACCTCTGTAAAACAGGCAGCCATAATAAATCTTGTGGCAACATTTTGCTCACCCAGGTTCATTGCCCGCCTAGTAATGATGAAGAAGTTTGCCAAGTTTTAATGAAAACAATCGATTAGTAAAAGAGCTATTATGACTGTGTGCCTTTTCTCATACGGCAATATATATATATATATATATATATATATATATCGAGACGCTCTCACGCTACGGTGCTGATTGTTTCTGAGGCGCGCTTTTAGTGTAGGAATCAGGCTTGATACAAGTTTGCTTTAAAATGTCAAATATACCTCTATTGCCGTTATTTATATTACGCACATCGTCAAACAAAAAGTTTATAGTTTACAGGCTCATATAAGTGTCTGTGAGTGTGTGCAAAACCCATATGGTATGTTACACGTTCATCTAGTGAGAAAATGGACATTTACGAGTAAGAATGATGTGTTGGCAGCGCTTTTAGGGCATCATTACATGTTCGCTCTTGATATGAAATAACAAACAATATGCTAGATATAAATTAATCTTATAACTGACCCAAAATTGGCACTTTAGTTCTGGTTTCGTACGTGTTGGGTGGTCGAACATTTTTTATTGTATCTACGCAAAGAAACTTCTTAGATGGAACCTTTCTTCAGCAAAATGGGCGGGTAATGGTAGTAGCATTTAACATAATCAAACACCAAAAAATGACATTTCGAGAAAAATTTCGCTTTTTCTACTTGCCCTTATACATTAAGTAAAAAGAACAGGATGCAACTTCATGGAGGCCACCACATAAAAAAGTGCGTGTAATTCCTTAGAATCATCCGTGTTTAGCGCTTTGGTTACATTTCTCGGCATCAGTTTTCATGTCACTGATATGTTTCTTCGCATCAACACGATGACGCTATAGCGTCTGTGTATGTATTCTCAACTTATATATTTGGAACTATGAAGTACTGTCGCGCTTCTGGCATGTTATCGTGTATGTTGTCGCTCATAAAGCTTAGTTAGGACAAATAATCGTTTATGAGAAAAAGAACGTGTTCACTATTAGGCTAAAAGTTCGAGTGTTGTCTGTTGTGGCGACAGGCTAATTTGACGGCAACTTTCGCATTCCGCCTACTAGGTAAAAAGTAGTGTGCGCGTGTCCCGAATAATGTATCTTCGCTCCTTTTCTGGCAAAGAGTTAACCGCTGCCCTCGGCAGCCTATGGTGCTTCCCAATGCTCGTCACGTTTCCGCAGCTTCGAATGCGGCCGGCAGTCACGTTAAACACTCGGTAAATGACCCGATTCATTACTTTGCCACAAGTAACGGCGACTTCCTTGTGATTACGAGGGACTCGGTGCCGGTGAGCTGAATCAGGCAGCACTGACCCATGTGCAGTTTTAGCGAAAACCACGCAAGCAGCAGTGCCGAAGCAGTAGAATAGTTCAGCTCGGTCCTGTGTTCATACGAGCGAGCATGGGGCGCTCGTGCGTCTCGCAAAAGTACGGCTTATGCAAACGAGTGTCGATGCAGCAAAACAAATGCACGCATTGTCGACGCCCTGGTTGCGTAATCCCAATTACAGGAGCGCCCTTTAATCTAACGCCTAAAACTAAATCCGCACTAAACGCCCTTGCATTTTTGATGTCTCCCATGCAGAAGGGAACAAGATAACCTCGTTTAAATGTCGCTCAGTAAAGTAGAAAGTGTGATGCGTTCGTTGAGCGTCTTTTTCAACACTATTAGGTTAAGGAGGAGTTTCAGCGCTTGTCAGCGTCACTGCGTGTACGTGTAAAGTTATCAGAAACAAAGCGGTAGTGTTCGACGATGTTTGGGAATGCTTAGGTAGGTAGGTAGGTAGGTAGGTAGGTAGGTAGGTAGGTAGGTAGGTAGGTAGGTAGGTAGGTAGGCAGGTAGGTAGGTAGGTAGGTAGGTAGGTAGGTAGGCAGGCAGGCAGGCAGGCAGCCAGGCAGGTAGGTAGGTAGGTAGGTAGGTAGGTAGGTAGGTAGGTAGGTAGGTAGGTAGGTAGGTAGGTAGGTAGGTAGGTAGGTAGGTAGGTAGGTAGGTAGGTAGGTAGGTAGGTAGGTAGGTAGGTAGGTAGGTAGGTAGGTAGGTAGGTATAAGTACAGCGGCCCATCGTGGTGCTTAGTTTACCGCCTCAGAATCTATGATGTTACACTGATAATCTCAGAGTATTAATTTCTGGGCCTGACGCCCACATGTTCATTTTGGCAAAATTCAAAATAACATGTGTAGCTGGATCATGGTGCACATCAGGGTGACGGGTATAGATTTATAGTCCCCCACCATTTCTTTTTCAACAAACTTTTTTGAGGTATTTGTCACTTGAAATCCCAGAATCTCCTTTCTTTTCTTTGAAAAGACGCTGAGCGATTCTTTGAGTCCGGTGGCAAACAAGCCCCAGAAAGCACTGAAACGCGCGCAAACACAAAACTAAACGTTTGGTTATATGTATTGGCCTAGACTGACCTTTATTAAATTGGACAAACAACGCAGCGATAAGTGCTCTCTTTGCGCCAATCTTAACGAAAAAACTCTGATTGCTTCTCATGATTTTCGCGCCAAAAGATGATCAAACTGGTTACAGTTTTCTTAAAGCTTGCGTAGTAAGCGAGAATACCAGACCATTGTTAGGTTACGTTCAGTGAGGCCTCGCACTAACCACGCCTCGCGTCCCAAGCGGACCACGTTACACTGTCAGCTAGCCTTTTCCTCGGACGGACATTAAGCGCAGATTATGTCCATTTATTTTCCCTTTCTCTCCTTTTGATTTATTTTTCATCCCGCGAAACCTTAACGGCCTCTTCTCACAAGCGACTCACGTCTTGCTGAGTGCGTCTTTCGGGCCGCTTTACTCGCTCGTAGAGAACGTTTGGAAGCCGTGCCCTTTCGTGTACCATCACAGGCGAGACCGTTGACACAGTTTTCGAGAAATCTAAAAATGGCACTAACAACGTGATCAGAAAAGCAAAGTACAAAGAAACTGGAGAGATATACGAAAGAACCAAAAACGAAAAGCTTGACTGGTGATTCTATGCTCGTTGCACTTTCGAGCGTCTTCGGTTCTGAAGAGGTGGAGTAATGGGAAAAGAGGAAGCGTTGTACGTAAACATGAGGCCTAACTCAATTTCTCGCACATGACACTGCACTTGCGAAAAGGGTGTGCTTGAAATTGGGTCACGCTATCGACGTACGCACAGACAAGCGCCACTAGGCAGGTATCAGCTTCCCCGAATGACCGTGTTCTAACATATTGAAACACCCCTATCTAATATCAAACGATTCAATTCGCCGAAATGTTTTGGCTGTGTTATAAAAAAAACAAACAGAAATGAAATGAGAAGTTCAATGCGCCAAAAGTGTGTGCTGCGAAAGGCGAAGCCGGGAGATCGGGAAGTGACAAAATGGCAGCATAAAGGCTCGGGATGGTTAGATCACCTCTTTGAGAGCATAGCGCTGTTGCAAGCAGCAGTGTTTTGGAGCTCGCCATAGCTATTGACGTCAGCAGAGAAGCTCTCCTCGTGTATCAACGACACGCGGTGGCGTGTTCACTTTGTAACTATGCGTAGCGCGTGCAGATAGACGAGCGCTACCAGGCTCAACAAAAAGGCGCAGCGCTACGAAAGGTGGCTTTCGTGCTCGTTGTTGCGATGTCAAGTTGACAAACATTCTCAGTACTATGAATGAAAAGAACACAAACAATCCACACGATCAGCCATCCAAGGCACCTTTTTAATTCCTAAACGTTTCTCTAAAACCAACATATTGGTCTGACCATCCCCAAAAAGTGGGAATCTTGCGATGTTCAACTCGCACATTTTATGATTCATTCATTCCTCGAATCTCACAAGACTGGAACAATCTTCCAGGATCAATCACGTCAGTGTCTATCATTCTCATTTTCATGACGTTTTAAACACAAGTGTACTGCTATGCAACTAACCAAATATGTGATTCTTCTCTTGGCAAATTGTCTTATTCTTGTTTGGTGTGTCAAAACTGCTACTGTTACTTGTTTTTACTCTTAATATGCTTTCTCACCAACATTCTGATTCTCGCCTGCATAGTTACAACTTGTACTGTTATCTTTAGCTAACATTGTATCTACAAAAGAAAGCTTGTATTGTGTTTCTTTTAAATGTACCACTGCGCTCTATAATGCCTCTGGCCCTGAGGGTAATTCCAAATAAATAACTAAATAAACAAATAAAAAGAAATGCTGAACTGTATTTGCTCCTCTTGAAAGCTGCAGTGTTTTAGCGAGACAGTAGCTCTGCTTCATGTGTAAAGCGAGTGGCGATACTAGCGGAGGCATCAGCCCAAAACAAGAATATATGTCACAGTCCACTATTCAAATGCGCTATCCGTGTCGCATATCTCTGGTGTGGAAGTGGGACGCAAAGCCCTGAGTCTCCCAAACAAGAGGACGAAAATGGGCTGAAAGAGGCATTCTGGCTTGAACGCATCTCCATGGCGTTTAAAAAATACTGGAAGGTGAAAGAAATCTTCGCTTTAGAAGTGGCACGAAACGACTCCAGCACGGGTTACCTGAAAAGGTCGCGCAATGCGGAGATCATGCCGCACAGAAAAACATCTACGCTTGGTTCAAAAAATCATTCTGTTTGAACAATTGCCCGCGTTGGTGTCGGTGCTTCAGCTGAGCTGCCGTGAAGCCAAGGTCTGCTTCTATCGATGACAGAGTGTGGTGTGCGAAGGCGAGAGAGAATGACATAGTGATAGAGAGCAACGGGGTGGTGAGTTAGCCACACTTTGCCGGTTTCCCTGAGGGGTGCTTGTCAGTTCCAAATATTTTGCTGGAGTGGTCGTTTCATTGGATTAAAATACTTGAGGCAATGTACTTTCGGGTCGATGCTGCATCGAACTACAAAGTGTTTCCTAGTTGAGTGGCTATGTAAGCTGAAAGGGAACAAATGTGACACACATCTTTCATTGCAGAACTGTTACACAGTCACTCGTGTGAACGCAAGTATCAAAGGCGAATTGATTGTCTCACTGAAACAAATCTGGCTTTGTCCTGCATCATTAAAAAAGACAAGGCCTACATATACTATATTTTTCAAGCACACTAACTTCATCGAAATATTTTTTTTTTCAAAAATCTCATATGTAACTTTTTTATAACTTACACCTCTGTCACAATATGTATAGAACACTTAGCACAATTATGAAAGTTGGTATGCCATCAGAAACGCAACGGTAAATTCAATTGAATGCTTTACCGATCTGAAACATGACGTATGTGTTTCAGCATAACATCTATTGATTAACTTAGAGGAAGACACTGTTAGAATGATTCGACAAGCTTCAGCGACACAGGTATGACTTGAAAGGGGGGGGGGGGGGGAGTACCAGGCGTTCCAAAGAATGTCAACCTATTGACTGCAACGCGGTCGCATATTGTACGCCAGAAACACTGGCCACCAGCCAACGCACCATCTCGGTGCCGCAGCTGACGTCAAGTTTTCTAGGCGTTGAAAAATCCTTCTCAGAATTTCAAATTGCGTCAACCATACGGAAGGGCTTTCACTTCTTTAAGGAAATAACAAAGCGACACAACAAAAGGATGAAAACAATACCCTGCTTATAAGATCCAGAGAACAGGTAACCGGGCGGATGCATAAAACACAAAGTGATTCATGCGCAAAAGTTTACTCGAAACTTTTTTTTTTAACGGTGAAAGTTTTGTATGTAGAGACACCCAAAAGGGGTAAAAAAGAAAAGATGAGATCATAAAGCATGGTGGGTTATATCAGCCATCGCTTATTTTTATTCAAAATATTGACATGTGAGGCGTGCCGTTTTCGTCCCTAGTATCTGAAGGGTTATTCTCTTATTCCTGGCGTTTCAGCACCTTGTGTCTTTCTTCATTTTCTTGTCGGCTTTTCGAGTCGCACGTGTACCTTTCGTTTTTGACATATCGGTATTTTACGCCTTCCCCACGTCATTTAGAGCTAGAACCTTACTTTGAAATGTCGGAAGACGTTTCTAAACGAAATAAACAGGAAGGAGAGCATTATGGTATGACTTGGCAATGCATCGCTCACACTGATTACGTAGGATTTTCGGACTGCCCCAAATGCGAGTTTTTCGCCTCGCTAAGCGTCACCTGTTTGGGTGGCCACGATGGCTCACCATTGGAGCAGAGCTGAATCAAACGCGCGTCCCGTAGGAAGTACACCATCATATTTTCTCGCTAAAGCAAAACGTTCAATGCGGCGTAGTCCGCTTTCAAGACTCGCTCGGCTTCGCTTCCTCGTCGTAAAACCTCGCTTCAGCGTTGCAGTTTTCCTCTGCGCCGGAAGGAGAAGATCTGCCACCACACAGGCGTGCTGCGAGAGAAAAGCGAGCGAACAAAGTAGGAAGTCAAACAATGTCCCCTCCCGTCGAAGTGTGTGCTCTCGGTTTTCTGCCGTGGTGACAACTGCGGCGCAGGCCTGTGGCTCCTCGTTTTTTTCTTGTGTTTTGCGGCTTCCGGCTTCCGTTTCCGGTGTGAGCTTCCTGTTCGACGAGAGCTTTTCTCCATCTTCCGAGTGTTTTGAATCTTTTATTATTCTTCATGCTCGGTGGCAACCGTTCTTGTTTATGAGCGAGATTTAAAGCTTACGCTGCATTTACTCGAATATTATTTTTCTCCCTTCGATGCAAGACGAAGCATTGACAAGAAGCACGAGAGAAACAATTACTTGACAGCCAAGGTAGTCTAAAATTGCGAAGCCCTTGCTCTCTATCGTCTTCTAACATTTTGTGAACACATAGACAGTACGTACATTTGAGTTTGGGTGCATTGGAGTGATGAACACATGAGGAGGTTTTTGAGCTTGGCTGGAGAACGTTGCTCTGACCGCGTGGCTTACCATTAATCCAAGTACACGTTCTCTATACAAACTTTGCTCTATCTCACGAATAAGTATACATCTCTCGTACACTTTTTCGAACTACAAAAAAAAAACGTCTGCGGAGCTTGTCCTTCTCTGCATGTGTGGGCGTATGTGCGTATGTATGAGGGCCATTCAAATAGTAAGGACTATTTGGCCCCCAACATAACTATTGGTTAGTAAATGTTTCTATTGGCAGCGGTAGTTTAGCACGACATTAGTCTCTTTCCTACGCAATAATCATGAATTTATTAGCACTTTTCGTATCGCAGTAGTAGTGTCTTCTGTCTATCAGCATAGAATTTCGCCTCCTTGGATTTCTTGGGTGTATGAGTTGGTCAGTGAGCATTTTTAATATCCAGCTTGCGCACACTTTGTGAGTCATGGGCTTTTCAATTACAATCGTGTATATTGTAGAGCGGTCAACAAAAAGAAATGCATCTGACAGACTACAAATTGTCAGTTGTCGATCTAATAGCGACTCTCGCTTCATTTGTCGAACAGTTCTGTTAGTTTTGATGGTTAGCCTGCCACTACGCTCTTTGTCGAGCATTTCATGCGCCTGTTATGATGTAATGGCGCCATTTTCTGAGTTTTACTTCACTTATCGCTGTAGGCCTATAAACTCTAGCCCCACAAGTTTGAGAAGAGAATGATTTTCTGCCCGCGAAAATCCACTTACAGCTCGCACTTCTCAACTGGTGGGAGCCATGATTCTCGCCTACAGTGTCATCTCTGTTGTCCGTCAAGCAGGCAACTACTGAGCCAGACCAATAACTTCAACACCTTGTCCAAAAATAAAACAATGACTCTGAGTAAAGACATGTTCATTCTGATGCGTTAATTTTCAAGTATTATCAAACGGTCCCTACTTTGAGTAACCATCGTATGTATGTATGTATGTATGTATGTATGTATGTATGTATGTATGTATGTATGTATGTATGTATGTATGTATGTATGTATGTATGTATGTATGTATGTATGTATGTATGTATGTATGTATGTATGTATGTATGTATGTATGTATGTATGTATGTATGTATGTATGTATGTATGTATGTATGTATGTATGTATGTATGTATGTATGTATGTATGTATGTAGATATCATTATTTTATCTTGCTTAATACACACTCGCGGACTGTGAAAATATAGAGGGTGTAATAAACAATCACCCCCAAATACTTCAATGGCTTGAAATTTAGATGCAGCGACTGTGCCCGGAATGAAGGCTGTCTTTTGCAATCCTTCAATAAATTTGTTGTGCCCGTTATATTGTCGAATGATGTGGTTAGAATGGTATAGCGCCTGAGTGATGCAGCCTAACTCAATTAATCTTTGCCTAACAGAGGCCACCAAGAACTGCACTGTGAGCTTTTTCAGGTTGCTGAAGGTGCGAGCGTGAAGGTTCCGATAATGAGATTTTTGCTCGCAGGTAGCGCTGCTTTGCAACGCATCCTGCAGTTTGAGTTGGTATCTAAATGTCATCCACAGTTGTACGACTGTAACTGACACGAAGACAGTTGGCGTAAAATAGCATTGAGCCGTGGACTTTGTTGTGGTTGGAAACTGCAGCACTTTTGTGCAACTAAGCTCATCCACGTCTTGAAATATTGTTCACGTACTGGAATAACAAAGCCAAAAGTATACGTGAACTTTGGTGTGACCCTGAAAAAGTTCAATACGCTTGCAGTCATGAAAAACATGTCCGAGTAAACAGACGAGCACTCACTCAATAGAAACACCGAGTCCCGACTCCCAGAGCTAAAAGCGCGTCAAAACAGTGAGCCCATTGGCAGTCTTATTCAGTGGCGCACTGTTTGCCATCATCGTGCCCTGACGCAGAAAAATTATCGTAGTTCGCATTAGAAGTGCATTGCTAAAAAGACAGTTTGGTAGCTATGCAGTCCCGACTTTCGCTGCTTTGCTTAGTTTTGCTCCTTTTTTTTTTGCTTTCAAGTATTTCTTCTTTCTTCTCTCTTCAATTTCATAGCGTTTTTTTCCTCTGTTTTCTTTTATTTATTTGGATCTCTCTCTCTATTTTTTTCTTCTTACATTTTTCTTCTCTTTCTCCCTCTCTCTACTTCCATTCCGCCTCGTCTTTATTCGTAACCTGTTTTGACTCTATCTCACCCTTTATTTTTTTCGAGAATGGTTAGCTGAGCTAGTTTGTGAGAATTTATGTTAAAACAGGTAGCCCAAAAAGACAATGACCCAAACGAGTAAGAAGCACATGATACGAGCGCTATTTCTTTCGCTATCTTTCATTAGATCTCTTATTTTCTGTTTGCGCATGTCTTTCTCTGTATTTTTCTCTTTCCAATAATTTCTATGCAACGTTTTGCTCTCTTCCAATCTTCTTTCCTTACAGCTCAACATCACAACTCTCCTCACTTTTGCTTTCCTTTTCCCAACTCCTTGATGCACTATAAAATGCAAGGCTATGCTATGCCCTGCTAGCGTGTCACGAAAACTTTCCTCTTTAACCTGCATACAAGCAATATATTGAATTAGCAGGGACAGTTGGGCGTCTTGGTTGTAATTTGAGTTTGAAAAAAAAAGAAAAGCTCGAACAAACCACAACCCACAGGCAACTCGTCGTGTTTTCTCCTTCGCGCCTTTGTGTTGGGGTTTCTTAGCGCTTTTTTCAAGAATGTGCAAAAGCATATTGCATGTTAAAACCTTTTAAAAACAACCTGGTTTCTACATGCCACAGGAAACTCACTGCCTAATTTGTAATAAACCTGGACATACATACCGCGTATTCATCCACTGTGGGGAAAGGTTTTACTTTTGGGAGATACTACGAAGCACGTCGAAACAGGAGCCACCTGTTGAACCTAATGGTATTCAGGTTTCCTCCCAAAGAACCCGAGGATAAACTCCCGTATGACTACACTATGCGTGTGCGCATTTACTCTTAATGACGCTCAAAGATGGCAGGCAATTCGCTAAGACGCGCTGCCGGGCTAGTTGGTTGGGGTTCGTCATTTGCAAGTTAGCGCTGTGTGTGTGTGTGTGCGTCTCTCTTTTTGTGTCGTTGTCGTGGTGCGCTATACCCTTATAAATGGCGGGCAAGGAAGCGAAATACCCGTCCGGTGCTTGTTTATTTTGTCAACAGATGCAGCGGTGCTGGAAGGGTTCAAATAATAAATGCTTGTAAATACTTCGACCTGTAGAATATTTTATAGAAAAAAGATTTGAATGACCGAAATGATATGAGCCAAATGTGTGTCATCAAGAAACCTTCTTGATAACTTATCCACTTTCCGCAACCCGTCATTTTTGCAACGTGAGGGCTGGAGCTAGGCGGAATTTAGCACTCAACAATACTAACCGCATAAACTTTATGACGATGGACGTTAACAAACACAGACAGTAAAAGTTTTTACGCTTTGTATTGTCGGCCTCTAATTTTACATCAGTTCGGTTGTTTTCGAGTCTGGATTGCTCCGAATCATTCACGTCAACATTCGTAGCACATCAATTACTTTTATTTCTTTCTAACATTCTTTGAAATCCTCCTTACAGCCATGTAATAGTTTGTCCTACAGTTTAAAGCAGGTGGCGGACAAATCCCATACTCTTTATGATGACATTCTTCTTTGTAATCGCAAGCTGTGCATAACTGCGTCGTTCGCAAGGCCAAAATGTTAAATTTTTGTGGTTCACAAAAGATCTTAAAAAAATGGCAGCATATCCACGGAGTGAATGATGGAGAGTGGGGCGAAGCATTCGTCCGTCCATGCGTCCGTCTGTGTGACCGTCCATGCGTCTGTTCGTGCGCCCGTCCCTGCGTTCGTTCATGCGTCCATCCATGCATCTGTCTGTGTGTCCGTTCGTCCATCTATTCAACACTCCAAGTCCCACCATCTCGCATCTTTTTATCATATATTCCCCATATAGATGCACCGCCATTCAGTGGACATTCCAAGGACTAAACGAAAGGTGGCACACGCACATTTTCTTACGGCTTGCGCTTCGGGTCTACTTCCCACCATCAACAACCTTGAGTTCATGGTATATACTAGTTCACTGTATTCATGGCACTGCGGCCCAATGCTCGCTAAACCTTTCTAAAACCAAGGAGGTTACGCCCAGCGAGTATAATGTAGCAACCCTTTCTGGTCCGAGAGTGCTCAATTTACATGCCAATGGGTGCTAATGGGGATCGCAGCGCGCGCGTTGTCTAAAAGCCGAATGCTCCTGTCTCTCATTCACTCTTAGCAGCCATTAACATGTGCATTGAGCACTATCTTTCATTGTTCAACAACGCACAGAAGAAATCTCTCACCGGCACCACCTTGGAGGTCATATGTTATACCTATTTCGGGTATGTGCCACTGGTGGTTACGTGCTACGAGGGACGCACAAGCCACGCCATAAGGAGCTTCGCCTCTAAAACAATGGCGTACAAATTATGCTCCTGCTATTTAGTAAACGGGCGGGAAACGATCACATGTCTTTGATTTGTGCGCGTTCTGTTAACCGAGTGGTTTCGTGATTTATTCACACATCAAGGACTTGTCCAGCTATCAAAAGCCAAGCTTCTTCTGCTCAAGCTGGGATATTTATAAAGCGAAGCATATCTCTGACTTCTGTACAAGAAATGGTCGCAGTTTTCAGGGTAATCTCAAATATTTAATCAAAATTGTTTCATAGAGATATAGATACATAGCCAACCAGAGCGAAAGGCGTCTGTATATTGTCTAAAGTTTACCGTAACTCATAAGTTTAAGACGCCAAAGCTTACATAGCTAAACTTGTTGAAGTAAATAAATTAGCTGGAAAGAGGTTTAAAACATCAGTGAAATGATAAGCAACGTGGCCACTTGCCAATTATTATTAATAAGAAGAATACGAAAAGCACAATCAACGGGGCCGGGTCAACAACAATTTCGGTAAATGCAAATACATGTCAGTACATGGAAGTGGCTGAGGAGTAGCCAATTCGGTTGAACTCCTGTAGCTCTGGATTTAACACTGCTCTTATGTTATCGAGTGCACCGAACTTCATTCTTGGTTTCAATGGCCTTATTTCAACACATATGGGTGTAATTGAAAAGGTGAGTGAGTGAGTGCGTAAGTTAGGAAGTGTTCATAATCGACTCTCAAGAACAAACGTGCCATACTACAAAGGGGTTCGTTCACAGCGAAAATCCCCTGTTATAACGTGGGCGTGCGTGGTGTGGTCTCAGATCATTTGTACGTAAAAAAAAAATCCAAGGCTGCATCGCCCACGCACATAGTGACGTCAAGAGCCCGAGACAGAACGATAACTGAGATGTTATCCTTTCCAGCCGGCGTCTCTCGCTCTCTCTTTAGCTTTTACGCGCTCTGTCTGTCTCACACGCCCACATGCAAGCACATGTACGTGCATAAAGCCCTCATTACGGCTTGCTAATTGAAATAGCCACCACCATGCGAAAAACAAACACATAACAATTAAAGCAATCATTTGAGCGCAAACACACGACACATTCACGCATACACGCACCCAGGCATCAAACACTCACAACGCTCATTTGCAACTTCCAACTTTTATAACAAGTAAACCGCATATTGCACATCTAAAAACATGTCTCGATCCGTGCTCCTAGATTAGGTGCGCCGGCTGGTGAAATCCAGTCGAGCCCGAGAATAAAGACACTACCTGGTTAGCTTATGAATTCCCTTTTACGCTCTTTCTTGAAATAATGTTTTCTCTTGTTGTTGTTATTCTTCTTCATCTACTTCTTCTATTTATACATAGCGAAGCGAACACATACCCTCATTGCCATGTGTGCAATAAGTGAAGGCCGAGGATACACTGTTTGCGAAAGTGAAGCTGAAGTTTCAATGTCTAAATAATTTAGTTTCTAGTGTTTATATATAGTCACCCTGCAACCTGTAGAAAGGATAACATGCGCAGATGAACACTGTTTCATGTACTTTAAACGTTGTCGTGTGAATGAATGCACACCCTTGCGCATGATATCAAATTAGGCTATCTCAGCACGTTCG
The DNA here is from genome assembly GCF_043290135.1 of Rhipicephalus microplus. Taxonomy (NCBI): domain Eukaryota; kingdom Metazoa; phylum Arthropoda; class Arachnida; order Ixodida; family Ixodidae; genus Rhipicephalus; species Rhipicephalus microplus. The sequence continues at coordinate 10,849,182 of NC_134704.1, forward strand.
CGTTGATGCTATGTAAATAAAATAATAATCGACTTTGATGTGATCAGTTGCATTCTAAAAGACTGATCCCAAAAAAGCAAACTATCCTAATAAGAGTCGAGGAAAAGTACGCAAGGTGAAATACCATAGAAGGAGGATGAATGAAAATGTAGATTGCCCTATTTCGCCCCTCGCAACGCAAAGTTCCTCGCGTGTAGTGGGCGATCCGAATTGTAGGTCACCTTACACAAGCCAAATTTATACCTTTAATAAATTCTATCGATGAATTTATGCTCCAGAGACTTTTTACCGCCTCGTTTTGGTACGAAGTAGCACCTACACCGCTTTTCAGTGTTTGCAGCAATATTCTTAGTACGCCTTATTTGACGCTTCCAGGCATTGACCGTGCGATTTGAAAGCTTTTTATTCTTCCACTCGATAAGGGTGACTGACCTGCTTCACACTTTTTTTAAAACGAGCCAAGGCGATACGCGTTCTCTGTAATCTTCTTTAGAGTGCTCGGGCACTCATTCCGAAGCCACGGTGGCGCGCGAACACGGAAAGTTCAATTTCAACTCGCTTCAGTTTTGATGCTGCGAGGATTTCATTGTGCTTTCTTCGATCCTTCTTTTCCTTTCTTTTCAAACATTCAATTTGTTGAGTGCGAGTAGCGGCAAACACTATATATCGATCGTGGGTTTCGTAACTTATATAGAACAATAAAGTTGATATTGGCACAGTTCAAATGCCTAGAACAAAATGGCGTTCCGTTTCGGAGAACTAGAAACATTCTGGCCTAGAAATGACTCTCTTCCTCCTGAAACATATTCGAGGATCATTTAGGCTCTTACATTTGTCATTTTCTTTTTTGACGCAGGTGGGTATTATTTGTGGTCTTGAATATATGGAAGCGGTAAGAGGACAGCCGAATACAAGAAAGCACCCTGATTGCTTTTTATATATTTATTGACAGTTGTTTTTTTTTAAGTGAGGTTCTTGTGCTTTTGGTTATGCCAACAGGTGTCCTCAACCAGCTGAAGGATGCTTGAGATTGGTCTTCAAGAGCAGATCGCGAGAGCGTAATGGGGTCTCGTGTACATCGCATTAGGAACTACCGGTCTCTTTCTGTTCTCGGCACGTGCCTCAACCGTGTCGTAAGAAAACGAGTGACTTTGCACGTGGCATATTGACCGTTTCAAAGTACCATTGAATGCTTATTGTAAGCACAACTGTTAAATGCCCACTAAGCCATAATTACATAAGTTTCAAATAAGCGAAGGACACACTACATATCCCTAAGGCAACACGTGAGACTATAGGCCGCTGTTGACTTTGCTGATGGTTCTGTTGCTGATTAAATCTGTTTGAGCACTTTGTAACAGGTAGGCATTACATAATTACACAATTACATAAGTTTCAAATAAGCGAAGGGCACACTACATGTCTGTAGGGCAACACGTGTTTACGGAGCTGTTCACTTTGCTGATGGTTCTCTTGCTGATTAAACCTGTTTGAGCACTTTGTAACGGGTGGGCCTCTATACCCCGAATCGTTCTGTAATTCACGTGTTTTGATACCTGGTCTGATTATACGCTTTTGTCGCCTAATACATGATGTGTTTAGAAGACATCTTCCGCTATAAGACATCTATGTAGTGTTTTTTTTTTCGTAGCAGCTTCATCACATATTGTGGCTCTGTGATGGAACATCCGCTTATTCCGCAGATAGCTTGGGTCTTAAGCTGACTCGGACCCAAAAAATTTTATTACTTTAGTCGAATTTTCCTCAATTTTTCGGCCACGGATATGATTATAATTTTTTGCTCACAGATAGAACGCTTCTGCTTTCGGCTCCGAGCATTGTTATCAAGTTTTTCGCTTTCTACGGGAGACGCTGCTCCCTGCCCCAAGGCGACGGACGCGGAGTCACCCACTGGTCCGCCCAGCCAGAGGTCTGCTATGGCGAGCTCCTCGGTAAATCAGCGCGCCTGGCCCAGAACCAGTGAGGCCAACGGTGATAGTCACTGCATCATGGCTGTGGACGTGGAGCCTTCTGCGGCTATGTCCGACCATAGACCACCTTTGGCAAGCTCGTCGCGGAAACGAAGCACCTGTTCGAGCACCAGCGAGGACACGGAACTGTACTCGGCCACTGGCGACGACTCGTCGGATGACGACTTCGAGACCGTGAGAAGCAGGAAGGCCAAAAGAAGAAGTATCAAGTCGTCTTCACCAGCAGGGACATTAACGTCTCAGTCAAAAGGAGAATGCTGGCCGCACACCATCCTCTTCATGCCCGAGGACTCCACCATCAGCCTTCGAGCAGTAAACAGGCAAGCTCTCTCTATTTACTTTGAGGGGGTAGCACCAAACGACATTAAGGATATCCGGGTGAACACGCGGAAGAATATTCTAGCTGTGGACACAATGACTGCCAGCGCCATAGACAAGCTTCGCAGAGTATCAGATTTGGGAGGCATCAAAGTACGACCGGTTATTCCAATGGACGGCGCCTGCACGGCGGGAGTAATCTACGACATTGATTTGGCCATAGCAAACTCGGACCTCCCAACTCTCATAAAACCAGCGAACGAAGGAGTTCTCATCGCGAATGTACTTCGCCTCGGAAACACCCGATGTGTAAAGATAATGTTCAAAGGAGATTCCATTCCGTCGCATGTCAGTGGGACACTTCCGACATCCTGTTCGTCCATTTGTCCCTAAACCACTCCAGTGCCATAACTGCATGAAAATTGGTCACATCAAGAGTGTATGTACAAACACCACAGTATGCCCCCGATGCGCTGAGCCGCACACTGCAGACGCATGTCGGGCAACAAGTCTGAAGTGCAGAAACTGTGATGGTCCACATGATGCTGCATCCAAGGAATGCCCTCGGATTAAGAAGGAAATCGCCATTATCAAACAAATGGTTAGGGACAATTCAACCCACAGAGAGGCTGCTGAAAGGGTACGGCGGCGACGTAGTCGCCGACGGAGGCGTGTAGGACAGAGTGTTGCGCATAACCCATTTCCTCCGAGCACGAGTGAAGTAGTAAGCACGAAGCGAAAAGAAGTGGAGAAGCTCACAGCTGCGGATGAGTGGCCTACGCTTCCGCGTACACAGCCTGCAAAGGAGCCTCCTGCGAGGCCTCGCCGCCCTACACCTTCCACCGAGTCTACTTCCGTTGAGGATGTGTCAAGGGTCGATCGACAGATCATCCCGATGTTACGATCCCTCGTCGCTGTCATGGCAGACATACTAAGAAGCCTGGGAACTCCAACCGCTCGAAGCGGGTTACAGGTGTTGGACGCGCTGAGCCCAGTCCTCGCCTCCCTCGCGTAGAGTCATGGCAGGAGATCAACAATCGTTCCGCAAAGACGTCAGAGAAGCATCAGTCATCCAGTGGAACGCAAGAGGACTTAGATCACGGATTTCCGATTTTCGTCAGTACGTGTTTTCTAACCTTTTCCCAATCATCGTAATATGTGAACCGAAATTATCAAACCCGATCAGGCTATCTGGCTACGAATCAATCCCGTCCAAAACCCGAAACGAAAGCAGCAAGGTCATTGTGTATATTCGTCGGGAGCTTACCTACATCATTCAACCTGTGTCGCCTCATGATGAGAACCAATATGTTTGCTTGACTGTGAAACAGAAAACCCTCACCTTCACATTAATAGGTGTCTACTTATCTCCCTCAGCCCGTTTTGATTGCCAAAGACTGGATGACATTCTTTCGAGCGTCCCGGATCCGTGGATAATTATAGGGGACTTCAACGCCCACCACCCAATCTGGGGAAGTTCAAAAGTCAATACCACGGGCCGGAGGCTGGCTTCATTTGTATCGACTCATGAACTGTCTCTACTTAATGATGGGAGCCCTACATTTCTGCGAGGATCAACGTACAGCAGCTGTTTGGACTTGACGTTCGTGTCACGTCGCTTCGCCACAAGCGTTAAGTGGTTTTTAGACATCGAGACACATGGTAGCGATCACATCCCCAGTTATCTCACCATCGAAGGCTTTGCTAGCGACCACCCGCCGAAAACCGTACGGAGGATCGATCTTTCAGCATTCACAACCAACATTGAACACGCTTGTGAAAAAGGCTTAACCTCTGGCATTGAGCAAGCGATCAAACAAGCAGCGCAGAGTGCGATGCGCACGCTGGCATATTCTTCAAGGCCCTCAGAAACGGACATGGAGTTAGAGCGACTCCGTGCGACTCGTCGGCGTGCGGAGCGTAGATATCGACGCACAAAATCCATTCAAGATCTACGGATGGCCAGGCGCATGCAAAAGAAGATCCAGCGTCGCATAGACAAACTGGAGTTTCAACGGTGGGCGAAATTTTGCGCGAGTCTAGACCCTCGCAAACCGCTTTCTCAAATATGGCGAACCGTGCGAGGCCTACGCACATTTCCCCAACAACGTTTTCCGTTTAAAGCCTTGGCCCTTTTCCAAAATAGAAGGGATATCGAGGTAGCGGAAGACTTTTGTAGGAAGATTGCGGGCCCACCAAATTGCACAGAAGCCCTTACTGCTGATTACACGCCACATTCACTTGACCCGCACCTGGACCTGCCGTTTTCAATGGAAGAACTGAATGTGGCTATTGCTTCATGCAATCGATCGTCATCGCCTGGGCCGGATGGCATATCATACCGCCTATTATGCAATCTCGGTGATCGAGCACGAAGTGCTTTGCTGGAAGTATTCAATGAGTCTTGGAGAGATGGAACGGTCCCCAGAGAGTGGAAAACAAGCCGGTTGGTTGCACTTCTCAAACCTGGAAAATCGCCTCTAGAGCTGACATCATACCGCCCAATAGCGCTGGCTAGTTGCGTAGGGAAGCTGATGGAGCGAATGATCCTTGCCAGACTCGAGTGGTTCCTAGAACGCCATAGAATATATCCAGACGCCATGGCCGGTTTTCGTCGTCTTCGGAGCTCCATTGACAATGTCATTGACCTGGTGACCTACGTACAACACCAGAAAATGAGCAGACGGTTATCTGTCGCACTATTTTTAGATGTCAAAGGAGCATATGACAATGTTTCTCACGAAGCCATACTTGACGCCCTCGAGTCAGTTGGTTTGGGTGGGCGAGTGTACCGCTGGATCCAATGCTACCTACATATGAGATCATTGTTTATGCAAACTGATGATGGGCCGACTGCTGAACATTATACACACCGTGGTGTTCCTCAAGGTGGTGTATTGAGCCCCACACTGTTCAACCTGGTTCTTATCGGTCTCGTTGAACGCATACCAGATTCCGTGCAGATATCTCTCTATGCAGATGATATTTGTGCCTGGACATCAGGTGTAACACGTCCTCAGGTACGTGCGAGACTCCAGAAAGCAGCGAATTCAATATCGGCGTACCTTAGAGAACAAGGCCTCGAGATTTCTCCTGAGAAATCGGCGCTGGTCGCGTTCACGCGGAAGGCAATGACGTCATATCCCATCGCCATCAATGGACACAGTGTCTGCTACGCCAGGACCCACAGGTTTTTGGGGGTCACGATCGATCGAAATCTCTGCTGGAGTCCCCATGTGGCCACTCTAAAGAAGCGCCTAACGGCCATCGCACAACTTTTCAAGTTCCTCGGAGGCAAAACGTGGGGCACATCAGTGCACGCGATGTTGCATTTGTACAAAACGCTGTTTCTGGGGTACCTGCGGTATAGCTTGCCGGTTCTGACGAACGCTTGCAAAAGCAGTATACGCACAATAGAAAACGCCCAGGGCCAGGCACTCAGAGTTTGTCTTGGATTACCACGCTGTACATCAACAGCGGAAACCATCGCAATCGCCAAAGATCATCCGGCCACAGTGCACATTACTTTGGAGGTGCTTAGAGCTCATATTAGACACCTTGCTCGCGCCCCTGCCCACCACCTAGCTTCGCTTCCAGAAGATCGACCGAGTGCCTCCTTCTGTAAGAGAGTATTGACTTTCCGTGAGTGCCTTCCAACAGTCTACACACCTCCGGAACGGATACTAACACCTCCTTGGTGCTTGGACCGACCAAAACTGCGCTTGACAGTGCCGGGGATTCGCAAGAAGGCGGAGCTCTCGGCGCCAGCTTTAAAGCAGATGATTCTACTCATGCTACACGAAGAATACAAAGATCATGTCAAACTTTACACGGATGGCTCGACAACTGTTGGAGGATCTGCAGGAGCTGTGATCTTCCCAGCAAGAGCCGAAACCATCCAGTTCAGAACGTCACACAAGACGACATCGACAGCCGTGGAGCTCGCGGCACTCCGCAGCGCACTCCGCAGGATTGACCAAGAGACACCACAAAAATGGAGCATTTTTACTGATTCGAAACCAGCTCTCCAATGTCTACACAATACTCTACGTCGTGGACCTCAAGATCAATTGGCGCTCGAAATACGACAACTGTACCATCACCTAATAGACGAAGGACATGACATATCTTTTCAGTGGTTACCAGGCCATTGCGGCATCATCGGTAACGAGCATGCCGACAATGCAGCTAAGAATGCTCACGAAAATGGAGTGATGGAACCTATTCCACTATCAAGAAGCGACGCAGCAGCAAAGATTAATACGCTTGCGCAGGATGTCGCAAGGTCTATGCGGAATACGCCCGGTTTTCTCCACACCCGTCTTCACCTCCTGGACCCATGCCTACGACTTACTATTCCATCTGGCCTACCCCGATCCGAGACGACCCTTCTCTGCCGTATGTGGCTTGGGGTGTCTTTCACGAACGCTTTTGCCTGCCGCATCGGAATGAGAGACAGCGCTACATGCGACCATTGCGACAATGACGAAACAATTGAACATATTTTATGTCAGTGCCCCCAGTACAGCTCTCAGCGACAGTCCCTCTCAGCAGTGTTTGCTCGCCTCGACGACCAGCCATTTTCTGAGCAGTCAATCTTGGAATGTCGGAAAGATCGAGCTTCACGCCAGAAAGCAACGAAGGCGCTGATGAAGTTTCTGCGAGCGACCCGCCTCGTTGAACGATTGTGACACTACTGTGTGCGAGTGTGTATATGTGTGTTTGTGCTTCTCTTCCTCCCTTTCCCCTTACCCTTTCCCCAGTGCAGGGTAGCAAACCGGATATGTTTTCTGGTTAACCTCCCTGCCTTTCCGCATTAAATTTTCTCTCTCTCTTTTGCTCACAACCAACCACACTGGCACTGACAACCGAATTTATGGAAAAAGGGCCCTTTAACGCTCTCGCATCAAAAAAACATCATCATCATGAATGACTTCTGTTTTTATACGACGTGCAATGCAATACAGTGAAACCTCGGAGAGGCGGATCTCGTGGGGCAAATAAAAATTTTCGCATCATCACAAACTTTTATCGCAGAATTGTGAAACTTTTACACGAAACTATAATAAAAAGCTGACGCATGTAGTAATTATTGTTTCTCAGTGGCGTAGCAACGCCCCGAAAAGTTCTCAGTGATCAACCGTGAACTCTTTAGACGTCAACGATCATACTCGGACTCGTAGATATAGTCCTGTGCACGCGTGTGAAATTCACGCTCCAGGTGTGTTGTGACCTGTGACGGCTAGTAGCCTTCTCAAAATCTTAGTTCGTTTTTTTTTGCAGTACACTAAAGTACTGAAACAAAAATGACTTATGAAGCGCTGTACACGCGTTAGGTGAACGCTTCAAACAGTTTGCGCTCGTCCTCATCTCTTGTGTTCGTTGTCTGAAATTTTCGCACTGATAAGTTTAACAATAAATTACCATCTAGACCAATCTCACACTTTACTTCAAAATGTTTACCACTATCCTTGGTTGCGGTTCTTTTACTTCGGTTGTGTTGAGGGTGTTTTTCAGTACATTTACCGCCGTGACCAAAGAGTTGACAGGCGTGCGCCCTCCAGCATTTATGCATTTTGATGTTGTGAAGCCTAGCTCCTTCGCCAAGACCGTCCGCTTCCTCTTTCGGTTTTCGTTCACCTTTCATAGGAGGTCTGATGTGAGAGGTCATGGCTTCCATCATCATGGCAGCCATGAGTGAACAAAGTACAACGGCAGCTCCACGCGTCGATGAGTTAGAAATTTAAAATGTAGAGTGTGACGCCATTTCCACCCACTTGTCGCTTCTTCCGCGACAGCGCAGACAGCACCTGTTTTTTTTTTTATGGTGCGACTGCAGAAGTAAATTCAACAATAACTAAAGACAGACTGGTCGGCCGATCAGCACTGTCACAGAGTTGAACTTTAAATTATGCACACGAAAATAAATTAAAGGTAGAACAACAGATGAACTGTCTGTTCAACTGTTCTGCCGAGAAGAATAAGCTCCGTAAATGAGCCCGACATTGTATGGAGTGGACAGCGAAAAATCCGCTGCTCATATGCGTACCGTTTGGTGGCACTCGCCTGAGAATTTTCGCTCCGAATGATATCAGTCGCAAGAAATCTGAGCGTACTCCGTGTGATATCACCTCAGCGAGTATGTAATTATCTGCCCATTAGGGCACGAGTAATCTCTTTTCAACTCATTTTTTTCGAGTACATTTGAAACTGTTTCCAAGGTTATGTATGGGAGACCAGCGCTGGATAGGTGGTGCGTCGATAAACATCACCTGGTGGAGAGTAGCGACAAAACTCAGCCTCTCGCGCCCAGACGACCGACCGCTGTGAGAGCATGCGCGTGTGCCGCGCTTCATTTTCGAACGGACAGCTAGAAAAGCCATTGCGCCTGCAATACTGCGCTGTGCTTTAGAAATAAACTTTGTCCGAAGGCTACTCCCAAACAAAGAGCACTCAAAAAAGAAGAGAAGCTCGGCAGAGCGGACTGCGTCTATACATGTGGCATCGAGGGGACAGTGCTGGGCAGTGATGGCGACTCCCTCGTCATCATTTTCTGGTTGTGCGCTGTATTTTGTGGTAAGTTAGTGCCAGCTAATATGCCCTCATTAATAAGACCGTGCGGTGGCCATACTGCGCTGCTCACTTCTGTTGTAAAGAAATAACAACAAAAAAACGAAAACAAAACAGATTAAGTATAGTAGCTGCGACATCTTTTTTTTTTTTTGTTTGCTGATGCCATATGTACACCCTTTCTGCGGTATGTACGCATGTGGACGTTGATCAAGGAAACCACCGTGACAGCATAGCACGGGTGGGGTCGTGCTCTTATGCTTGATGGCGCGGGATGGACTTCCGGCTACGGCGGCCGCACATGGATTAGGGCGAATTACAAAGAACAACCGTGACCCAAGATATATGAGCGCATTGAAGAACCCCAAGCAGTCACAATTAATCCTGATAGCCACGCTACAGCGTGCCTCAAAAAATATCCTGTTTGGCACATGAAAGCCTAGCAATTGATGTTGAACAGACACATTTATTTTAAGCAGACAGAGGCAAGCGAAAAAATTAAAACCATGCGTTAGGCAAACTATACGATGAGTAAAAACCAAAGACATTGGATCTTTCTCTAGCAAGGCATAAATTCCGATGTTACTTAGACACGGCAGCCAGTGAGAAGGAAGCGTACCGCATCGGCTGACTCCAGAAAGCTACGATTCAGGTAACCCACTGCTGTATTCGTTACAAGAACCGTGTCTTTAACACAAACTTAGTTTAACAAAGGCACTTTAGCATCTAGTATTCATCGCAGGCGTATCTTTTATAACATTTCATCAGTTTAGGCGAACATGCACCCGCATAAATATTGTGGACAAGGCAGCTTTCCTTCTATGTCACTGTTTGCTCATCATGTAGACTACCTACTTGTATCATTCATTTCATGTGGGGGCACAGATGGAGTTTGGTGGTGGTGGTCAGATGAAAAAAAAAGTTAAATACGTTCTATGCTGCCTGATATGCTAGTTCGATTTCCGGCAGAACACCGTATAAAATCGGCTGTTTTGTTCTGGTTTCCACTGGTGTCGGTCTTCATTAACCAATAAAGCTAGCAGACAGGTGCCATTCGGTTCATAAACCCGCCTGACACCACTAAGCAGGAGAGTGAGAGCGGAACATATTTTGCTCGTCTGACCGCTTGGATGCAACGCCGTCTCCTTTCTTATTGGTATGATAAAGAATGAAAAACGTACAGGCATACGGCATCCCTCATTTGCAAGTATTGTCGCACTTGAACACCAGCAGTGCCAACAGCGCCTTTTGGTTTATTTCGGCGCTTAGCTCTCGCACCGCCTCTACGAGCCACCACTCTCGCCTGCGGGAGCGGCTGAGAAGTGCACACTTCGGCCTCTAGGGCACCGCAGAAACTACAGCGCTGGTTTTCTATAAGAGGTGCGGTTCTAAGCTTGAGGAACTCCAAAAAATAGAAAAGAGAATGCAGGGCTTGACTTCACGGTGCACGTAACGTCCGACCTTCCTCTCTAAGAGGTCGAAGAAAGTAGAATCAGAGCGTCTAGAATATTGATGAAAGGTTCTGCTGTGGATGCAAGATCTTGGGAACCAACTTTAGCTGGTGGATAAGACTCGAGCCGTGGTTATACCGCTAGGTATAGCGAGCCATGGCTATACCTGAACTAAAGAGGCCACTCAGCTTTCGGCTCAAACCTGGTCGCACAATAAGTTTCTTTCTATCTCTGCTGTCTCTTTAGAAAAGTGGGAAGACAGGCTAAATACCTTTATTACGCGTAGTGTTGCAGAAAACGTATCGGATGTGCTTAAATCACAATGACGAATGCACAGTTTTTTTAAAATCCTCAGTGCTCTCAAAACAAGATGTTTTAGGTAGTTTGCTCATTCGTCAGGAGTGACAACACGGAGTGGGAACAACAAATTAAACCAATATCCTGATGCAGCAAACGATACAGACGTGGTCCGGTGGGTTCTTATCGTACGAACGGAAATTTACGCCGTTGTTTTCGAGCAGGAACGGTCGTACGGAGCCGAAGCGAGATACGGTCCCTCTGCGGGAGGACGCATTCGTCGATCTCGACTACGCGACTAGTTGCCGTGGTGCAGCCTGTTCTTTTTGTGGTTTGCCTGTTCCGTTCCTTGACTTAAGTGAGTCCGTAGCGCCGGTACTTCGGTCAACTCGTATCGAAAGAAAAGGCGCAAGCCCTTTGATTTCCCGTGAAAGCGACCGCGCTCGCTTTTACGGCGCCACCGTCGGCAGCGAGCCCCCCGAATTACGACACTGGCCTCGTTTCCTGAGCGCGGTGGATTTGTTGGCCGCCGATCACCCGCAGGGCCCCGAAAAAGACCTCGTAAAACACCTCCTATAGAAGAATTAGCTCGCCCGACAACCGGGTTCAGGCCCACTCTTGTCGCCAGGGCTGGGGCCAGAGCTTCCTATAAGGAGCTCTTTCGAAAGCGCACGTGGTGGTTCCTAGTAGTTCGCCTGTCTTCTCAGATTGTGAAGCAGTGTAAAGTAAGTGTGTCAAAAAGCACATGGCGCGCACGGGTACGCGAACGTACAGGTATAAGTGCTCTACACACAGCTAGAGTTAACCAAGTTTCGAAAATAAATGGTGCTAGTGTTATCATGTTCTTATGTGCCCTCGATATTTTGAAGTGCCTTCTCTAGAACGAGTGCCCAGTACCATCTTGATCAAGGATGTGCTATTGAAGGGCAAAATATCTATCGATAGGTTGAGAACTGCTTATATGCTGATGTGCAATGTCTAATTGAGTTCTATTTGATAATTCGCAATTAGGCAGACACCTGAGTACAATGATTTGTAAGCTTGGCTTACTAAATTATTTGGCGCACTGCTGAGTGTTAATTACTACTGGCATATTGATAGGGTCGAGAGTGTGCTATCCTCATAAGATTTGCTGTCTTTTATTTGTTTGCAATCCTCAAAGAGCATAACAATTACACTCACAAGAAATGTAAACACATGCCCGTTCTTATATCCCTGTCGTAGTTAAGGTCGAAACTGTCAAGAAAAGAAGCAGTGTTTTTTTTTTGCAGCCCCAGGATATGAAGTGCTATTTGCTAAATATTGTTCAACTATAATTTAATTGTTTTCGAATATCTCTAAAACACTCGCGCTTAAAATAAACACTGGCATTGACTCTAAGTGAAAATTAACGTTTTGTGAAACATTGACAAGACCCCTTAATGACATTTATTTCAATCGGAGTTTACATAGTGAAATGGCGCAATGATTGTGCCTGAAATAGGCATCTCATACAAGAATCTCCTTATATCTCTGCGTATACGTGTGATTGTTTAGAATAGTTTTCATTTAGAGGAGTGCCAGGGTCAAAGAGAAGGCTGCAAAGAAAAAATACTAGTTCAAGAAAAGCTTAGTCTGAAAAATAGAACTATGAAGAAAACGCTTACTGCAGGAGAAGAAAGAAGACGTGAAGGAAAAAAAGTCTAATACTGCCAATACGCATGCCAAGTAACACGCAGATACTCGTTGGAAATGTCTGAGAAAAAGTGACTGAAAGCTGGACGGAGACAGAGCATGGAAAAGCGACGCTGGTGAGTAGAGAGAAGAGAAGGACGCGAAGAAAAAAAAAGATAGGAACGATAAACAGTGGCTACCCGTAGGGCGCGGTGCCAGTGACCGCACTGGGCGAATCCCCGCAGGACGACCAAAGTTGTTCCACTTGTGCTTCTCCTCTTGTTCAACGCAGTCTGAAAGCGCCTGTGCATCCTCATCCCGGCGCGTCATGGTGCATTGTCGACTGGAGTAATCTGTTTTCTGTCAAGCGTTTTCGGTTAATTAGCTCCATTTGCACCGCGTAGAATCGGCGCAGCCATCGCTGCCCATTCTTTTTCTCATTCGCTTCAGTAGCCGATGCGCCGTGAATCCGCGTACGTTCGGAGGGCACGGCGAGAGCTCGCGTTATCTTTGCCTGGCTTATTTATGGGCGACTAAGGTCAAGAGTGCGCGGAACGTTGTAAGTAACTGTCTTGTGACACCTGGATGAAGATCGACTATTTGTAGCGTGTCTTTTTTTTTCAATTTTTTATTCCCGTTTCAACGTTATATTAACTATCTTGTGTAACGGGTAACCAAATGGCGGGAATGGTCCCACTAGAAAATAAAGCGATGGGAACGGATTTAGGGCCTTGTTACACGCAAGAAATCATAAGGCATGTTATTCTATGTTGTCTCCTATATAAAATTGTAGCCATTTTCAAATGAAAACAAGATGAAACACACAAAAGCAACCTAATTTCCAGGGAAGCTAGTCGACTAAATCTACAGTATTTTTTGCGTTACGGCGTGTCATGCACTATCGGTTGTAAAAATAAACACGCACATGCTGTAAAACCCTACGAAGGTTTATACAGAGTGACACACGGGGTCTCTATGTTTACAATCGAAGCTGAGTCATAAAGTTCGCTATTGCGTCACAAAAATATTGCATTAATTGGGTCTTTTTTGCTCGCAGAGCATTGGAGGACAACGACCACCAATTCATATTCAGCTTTTAGAAGCTTCGCCTCACTATTATGCTTACTGCAGTGAAGCACGCTTTACAAAAATTGTGAAGCGTGGAAATGTGGGCAAGTTCGTTGAACATTATTTAAATATGTGAACAGAGAGCAGACAAAGACTGACATTTGTGCTGTAAAGGATTACAGAAGTTGTGTCAGGCCGTGAGTTACCCTGTACCCGGCTGTATAGTTGACATGCCTGGGTAGTCCACGATGTGCAAAAAACTACTCAGTTTTTTTTACGGGGAACAACATAATCTTTTCAATGTATAACAAAGTGCTCAATGTCTTTTTTGGCTTCTCCACATGCGCATGCAACGCAGATAGTTTAAACAGGTTTGATAGATCGCTGCTATTGCACGCAAAAGTTTCCGGTCGATTGTGAGCAGAATCTCCTTAAAACATTGTTGCACGCGTACTAGTGCGGTTTTAGAACAGCGAGAAATATCACTAACATACCAATTCACATTAACATTTACTGCCCGCATTTCTCGCATTTCCACCTATTGCTAGATTATTCTGGTCACATGGTCACAGCTACGGCATCACGCGTGACCAGAGTTCTGATCTCACAACAGCTTTCGCTGTACAAATGCAGCATGGACAGCTACGTGCTTACTGTTTCTCAGAAAAGCGATTTGCACAATGCTGGCGACCTGTCTATACTGTTCATTCTCACTTGAATCAGTCTGTAAAAAATATGCAAATACACCATCACTGTGTTAGTGTGTGAGGCGCAAGGCTTTTCACATATTGATTAGGACCAACCTCCAGATCAACCTCACAATGGATAAAGCTTTGAGCTCACACCTAAGCATTTGCGCAAGTTTTTTTTGTGTGTGTGTTTTGAAGATAATTGTGGTTATGGTGCGTAGCTGCTGACTCGAAGGTAGTGGGGCTCGATCTGGCCACGGCGATAAAATATTCACAGAGACGAAGTGCCAGAGGCTCATGTACTGCGTGATGCCAGCGCACGTTAAAGAACATGGTCTCGGCTCGTAAAACTCCAGATACTATTATTATTAAAAACAAAGCCGAGGAGCAAACGGGGTGTGCTGAGTAGTGGAAAGTTGCTGTGAATGCAGTCATTCGTCGCCGGAGTGAGAGAAAGGTGGATGCAAACGGCAGCTGTTTTTTCGAATGCTCTCGCTGATTTTTTTTATTTATTTACAGATACTGCAGGCCCTACCTGGGCCCATGCAGGAGTGGGATACAAACAATACATTCAAGCAATAACTAGTAATACACTGGAGTACAGGGCTGATGAAGGATATATAAAATGAAAAACCATACGCTTCCTTTTTAAGTCGGTTGAGATAACAAATTTCTGTCCTACTAATCGTTCTGGACCTAATATCACGCTTGCCATATAATATCTATCACATAGAATGTCGGAGTGCTAGTCTTCACCAATTTACGTTAAGTGAAGATCTCGGATGTGATTGTATGAATGCATGCGAATAAGCATTTCTAAAAATGTTGCCTGGATTTCATATTTGATTCTTCGTTTAGACACGCTCAGCATTTTCGCATTGACATGATCCGTCATTATTCACATACGATTAACAAAATAACCTCTACAAATCTTCTTACGTTCATTTTATGCACTGCATTGGCATAACGCGCCTTATGCATGCTTTTTATAATACTTGCAAGGTTTATTTCAATAGTTAGCTTTTTTTTTTCAAGATAACAATTTGTTCACACACGTTCTAGATCACACAAAACTTAGCGCATCTGAAAAAAATGAAGATCCTTGACTTGCGAATTGTCATGGGTATATTGGGGCTTTTCTTAATTATTTCGAGTAGCCCTCTAGCATTCTAGTTTATTCGTTATTGGAAAGAGTCGACGTACAAAGGCTCTGGACGCTGTTAGCCCACGCTGACCACTCCCACGCTGTCCCCGAAAAGCACCGCATCGTCCCGTTTCGCGAACAGGGCGGCCACTTATTCGTTGCTCTCCCGCCTCCATCCATGCGTCAGAGTTCATTGACGGCTGGCCAGAACACGTGATAGCCAACACTGCTGCGCGGCACTCAAGGACACCGTATACGGCGCTGCGGTATGACCCAGACAGCGATGTATCTCGTCACTGGCGATGCTCGTCACCAGCCACGACATGTCTCACTTTGCCCTCTTCGTCTTTATCTCTCTTTACTGTGTCCTCTTCTTCAGTCTCGCGTTGCCCGCTTTAGCGTGCGTCAAGTGCCGACACGATCTCCACAAAAGTAGCGACAGCTAGAGAGATGAAAGGGTGAACAAAATAAAAAAAATAGTAATGATGAGCGAGGAAGAGCATAGTGTTCACAGATCATCTCTCCCTTTCAGTCACGGAGCGGAGGCATGAGTTGGAGTTTTACTTGTTTCCAAACGCTGTCTTAAGGTTCCCCTCTTTCCTAAAAGAAACTTCCGTTGTCCTGACGTCTGTTTTTCTTCGTGCCTCTTTGTTTGCTCCAAGACTATTACTTTTTGGGTACCTATTTTTTTCCCTTCTTTTTCTTTTGAGACGTGCTGCCCATAGCACTGGCCTTTGGTGCAGTTGCTCGCTCCTTTGCGTAGTACGTGGGCGAAAGGGACGGGACGGCGCCATCGAACGACGTCCGCGGCCCTCACCGTCTCTCTGTCCTCTGCACGCATCGTTTTTCAGCGTCTTGGGCCGCGTCCAGCATAGCCTTCTCTCCGCTGCCCCACTCCGGGCGCCGCTTCTATTGTCGTTACTCGGGTTGTTATTCAAGCTGGTGTTAGCAACGGCGGCGAAGGGACTAGATGTGCTCTCGCCACCACCGCACGCCGAAACGAGCTCGAAGGAAACGACGAAATATACTGTCAGACCTTTCTCTCTATCTCTCTATGTGCCATGCTCCACTCATCTCAGCTCTCGTCGAGCGTGTGCGGAGAAATGTTGTCGTCCTCTATTCGCCACGACGACCCACTACCGCCTTTACGCACGCAGTTGTGTTCTCTACGCTCGAGTAACTTTACGACGGGACGCCAGCGTGGGTGGGAGTGCCTCTTAAAGTGGTTGTGATTTCTGGCCGCCTTTCTAAATTCGGACCATTCACTTACTCGCGAACGTTAGTCAACACGCAAAAGCGCGAAAGGCGGCGGATATTTCGTTTATGTTTTGAAGTGTCGTTTTAGTTGGTTCCTCCGTAAATGGGCGCTCTTTGCTTGCTGCAAGCCTACCGAATTTCGTTCCTATTTTGCTCTTATGATGAGAACGTGTGCCAGTGGAGACGTTCTATGTATCCATCTTATGTATGTGCAGTTTTGCCTTCAAGAAGCTTCTGCTTGTCTATGGGCATATACTTTGGGAACGAACAAGTGGTTTATAGATGCGTCTCGCGCAAATGGCACTTACTATTTACGAAACAGAAAAGACGACACGCGCAAAAGATGCTCTGTGAGACTCGGCAGTATCATCGAAAAGGAAATCGTCCTCCCTAGCAGCTCCTTCCATTTCCCGTTGAAAACTATGTTAAACCAAAAACGTGTGTATTCCTGAACGCCACACAGAGAAGCTTCATTTGATTTGTGTAGTTTGGTGCGATGATCATGTTGTTAGAACTGACACGTTGAATTTCACGATTACCTTCTTTAGCCAGTTTTGCGATAGCGTACGATGTTTAGGTAGCACACATGATCTGACGAACAACGTTACGTCGCTTTTTATGCAAAGCTTGAAGATGGTTTCAATTGTTGGTAAGCTGAATGATTGCAAAATAAACTCACATGTTATTTGAATGCCCATGTAAATATGTGAAAAATATCAGCTTGTCTACCTTAGCGTTTGTCATCCTAAATCACACCATATCCTTCACTCTTCACAGTTGACGTAACCACTGATAATGGTTTATGACAGCGCGCACAAATACGAACTGCTAAAAAAAAAAGAGGGGGGCTGGGCGACAGACAAAGACGTACTAGCTGTACTCTTTGTTATCGGGAATTACCAACCAGCCTGATCGCATACCTTTCAACAGTAAGCACTGCGAAATAACTGTAACAAATAAGTTCCAAAAATGACACAGGCTCCCAACAAATGTGGTGTCGCCGAAACGTCGCCAAACACCCCGCCTTCAGAGTTGCCACACACGCTTCGTTATTGACGGCATGGCGTGTATCCTTCTGCGACACGCGCACCGAAAATATCGTTCCAGTTTCTTCCGCGAAAGTATGCAAAAAAGCCGCCAGCAAACTCTCCAAGAGCAAGGTTTTTTTTCTGACTATGTTTTTTCTCGTTCTAAAATGTTATTCTACATGGTGTTACCCCTGTACGCACTTAACAATAGTCTGAACGTTGCCGTGGGGTTCGAACAAAACTTAGCGAGGTAAGCTAACTCTTCTGCTGCTTACCGCGATGCACGACTGTCGCTCTTAAACACACAACCAGTTCTCGTGTCCAGAAAAACCAAAACTGTTGGTAAAGCATTGTCCATGATGGTTGAAATGATAAAAAAGAACGAATGAAAGCAGAGCTTCATGCTTTTTTTACAAAGTTCAGTTTGCGCTCCAGCGTTGTTAGCCGCATTTCGACCCTTCTGCGTTTCGCTAAGAGTATTTCGCAAGTCGACGAGCCTGTTAGCCCAGCGTGTATCGGTGCTTTTTCCACAGAGTTCTGGGCAAACACGCACATCCTAATAGAAAGAGACAGTGACATTAACGAAATGCTCGGCCCACCGAATGCTATGCTTGCTTCATGGTCGATCAAAGAAGAACTTTTATGCAGAATAAAATGATTAGAAGACGCGTTCATTGGACTCAGTACACAGCACTCACTCAGGGTTGTCTAACGCACTGCTGGGTTTCTAAAATGAGCTCACTACGCAAACTAAAAGGACCGTACCTTCTTATCGATGAAAGAAAAAGCTAAGCTGGGCGGCTGCCTACAAGTTTCGACTTGTACATCAGTAGCTCTGGCTTATTAAGAGGACAAGCACTCGCGAAGACATATGCCTACCAACTTGTATAAAACTATATTCTTTGAGAAAACGGTTTTAAACTTTAAGGGCATAGTATAGATGACACGCCATTATCTCGAGTGGTGCAAGTGCTCGCGCGGCTCTTGTTGCGAAAACCGGAGGGGTAAAAATAAATGAACGTGGAAACAAAGATAAGAATGGCGTTCCGTATTACGGGCCGATGCAGCTGCTTGACCTGTATGCCGCATGCTGCGGCTGTTACGACACAGCGTGCCACTATTTGTGGTGCGAGTGCACATCAAATGTCGTCTGTCCACAAGTGCTCGCGCAACGCGTTAATTTAGTCGTTATGACACGCTCTTTCAGACGGAAACCAAGCAGCTTCCTTTATTGGACTCCCCCTTACAATTGTCGGCTATTGTAAGGAGAAAGGTCGCTCTATATAAGGAGATAGAAAGATGAGGCCTAATTAAGAAACAAGTGAAAGACGTAGAATAACAAAGAACAGAGCCACTTCTTACGTATCTATTCGAAAAGACATCAAGATGGTTGTGGTGTCTGATATTTTATTTTTGTGTCCGGGTTTCAGATTCAAGAGATTGATTGATATCTGGGGTTCAACGTCCCGAAACTCCCATACGATTATGACAGACGCCGTAGTGAAGGGCTCCGGAAATTTCGACCACCTGGGGTTCTTTAACGTGCGCCCAAATCTGAGCACACGGGTCTACAACATTTCCGCTTCCATCGTAAACGCAGCCGCTCCAGCGGGGATTCGATCCCGCGACCTGCGTATCAGCAGCCGAGTACCTTAGCCACTAGACCACCGCAGCGGGGCAGATTCAAGTGAGGAACGATGCGAAGTGCACCGCATGAAATAAAAATATTCAGTCTACAAACTTGAAAAAGAACATGCATTTCGCCATAAATACAAATATTGCGTGATTTCTTGGGGTGAATTGAAACGACATATCCTTTTACTAACTGTTAGAGTTTAATACCCCCCCCCCCCCCAAAAAAAAAAAAGAGATGGTATGATTATGACGAACGCCATAGTGGAGGGCTCCGAACATTTCGACCAGCTTAGGTTTTTTAACGTGCACTTGGGCCTCGAGAATTTCGCCTCCATCGAAAATGCAGCCACCGCGGCCGAGCTCCCCACAACCTTCGATTGAGGAGTCGAGCACCATGACTACTAGACCACGGTAGCAGGTACTAAACGAGATTATATTTCAGTATGAAGTATGCCAAAACACTTGTCAAGCTTGTTGATTAATCAAATTCCTGAAGGTATACATCTCTGAGCTGGAAGAGAAAAGCTGGAGAAACCACGTTAATACAAGCTTGCATTTCTACCGCGTGGAATAATGTCCATACTAATTCATATTTAGGCGCTTCAGGAGAGATGTCACAGAAGAGCGCAAGCTGAAGGCTTTCTCAAGACAAGCGTTCACAGCCTTACCAAGCACCATCGAAGAAGTCAGAAATTGGGCAAAAAAAAAAAAGACATTTGCAGCGAGTAGCACGTGTTTGACGAGGTTCGACTTCCATCTTTGTTATAGAATATGTTTGGCCATTTCTGCTTCTGCTTCCCTAAGTTCTCGATTCGCTTCTTCTTGTTCCCCTCATGCTTGCAACGCTCTCGAAGTGTAATATAGCACGGCATGCATAACCTGGTTACCATCTCTACATTTGGTTGCCCTTTGTTTGTTTGTTTCTTTCTTTCGTACTTTCTTTCTTCCTTTCTTTCTTTCGTGTAGTAAAGTGGACGCGGAGAAGCATACAATCACAACTAATTTAACATTCTACGCGTGTTTAGGGAGGCAATAGTTCTCTCTAGAAAAAGTATACAGATAGCGTATAGACAAGCCATGTGTTATTGTTCTGTAGTTCATTAGGCATTTCCATGATTTCCAACAGTCTTGATGCAGGACCGCTGTGAGAAGAGAAGATCTTGGGACCTTAGTTTATGGTTCCCGGCATGCACAAGGCCACGGAAGCTATACTGAGCTGCCTGAAGGCGACCAGACTTCACAAGCGTCTATGAACTGCTAGCGCGAGTTCGTGTTGTCTGTGTTCTAACTGTTCATTTTCTTTTCTTTCTTTCTCTAGTTATTTTTTCTCTGTGTTAATCTATTATTCCACCAGCACCACGCGTAGAGTGGCCAACCGAGCTTGAGTTGGACAATCTCCCTGTCCTTCTTATTCGTCTCTCTCTGTCTCCACGATTGCTTTTTCTGTTGACTATCGGTATGCACGAAATACTAATATTCTGATGCTCATATCTGGAATTTTGTCGAAGCACACTGAACACAGACGGACAGAAGAGGGTGACAAAGAAAGCGCTTACTCTCACAACTGAAGTCTGTTAACCAGAAAATGGTACATGGTTCTACGCGCATGTGGAACAAAGCCGGGAATGGAGGACACTCAAGGACAGATGCTCCAGGAAAAAGCCTCCGACGTGCCACACGAGTTCTTACACCTTCGTGTGGGTGAGACCTCTCTGGTGGTTTAACCCACCGAGAGGAGGTTAGGTTGTGGAGGCTTCGTGTTGGGGTTGCGCTTACCCTATCCATGACCACCCTTTGGGCACAAAAGTACCGAGGCTTTTATGGTCCATACTGCCCATCTTGTGACGCCCCGATTCAAAAAGTAACTGCCCGACACTTACAGGGGACCTGCACTGGTCTACATTTTAGCAGTCGTCGTCAACTCCGTGCAACTGGCCTCAGGCGTGGTGAAACACCCGACTTTGACCGCTTCATTTGTGGACCTCACCACCATTTTCTGCTGGGCTTTATTATACACAAAGCAAACCTGTATGTGTATTACATGCGAAGCAGCTTGTTGACTAGCCTGTGTAACCCTGTCCCACTTCAACTGGGCGGTGCCAAGTAGGCCACGCCTTCCCTCGCAGTGCGCGCGCATGACGTCACTCTCTCCCTACACTGTAACTGCTCGTCGTGTGTCATCTCTTTCGCTTCACCCTCTCGGCCACTCGCAGCGCTCGAGCCCACTCCTCACATGGACATCATCTTCTCAATGACATACTTTGGCCGCAAATACACAAACACAAAGTAAAGGAACACACAACGACAAGCTGGATTACAAGCTGGAGCAGATCGGGATTACAAAAATTTTCTGTGTTATTCGCCATTTATTAGAAGCCACTATAGCACTACGTGTCAAGATGCACGTATTCTTTATCGTGCAGCACAATTGTGGCTTGGCTAACACAGTCATGACCCTTCTGTTGAATTTGGTATGATTCCACTATCTCGCGTGTCAGCTGATCCTTGTGTCTAAAACTAGTTCGGTTTCTTTAAACACAGGGTAACATCCACAGTTTTTACAGTGATCTGCAAGATGCGTGTTGCTTGATGTTTTAACAGATGTGTGGTATGGGTGTCATTCACGCATCTTCCTGATTTCCTGATGTAGACATTAGAAGAAAAAAATGTAAATCATATATACCACCCCATTTACGCATTTCACGAACATGTTGCATAGCATGTTGTTAGCCAACCCACAGTTGTGCTGCACGACAAGAAATACGCGTATATAGACACATAGTGCTTGCTACGTCTAATACATAAAGAATAACACAGATTTTTTTAAAGCCCGATACGGAGTGCCTTTCTGTTGCTACCTTTTTTTTTTGCACATGCGCGAAGAATTGTGTACTGGCTTTAATGCCTTTTTCTTATTAACAAACTTCAGCTGTGAGAGCAAGCGCTGTCCTTGTCCGCCTCTTTTGTCCGCATGTTTTTGGTGCGCTTCCGTGAAATTTCAATTATTATTGTAATCCAACTGGCCAAAGTCGCATACATCTGCAATTATTCTACCGCATAGTGTTTAGTGAGCGGAAAATGGGAGAATATTATGTGTTTCTGCGACTACCTCAAGCAAAAGCAAACGCAGAGAATAGAGAAACTCCTTATGTCGCACATTCCCGATGACCAGCACAATAGGGTCAACCGATAAACAAAATTATTCGCCCAGCAAGCCATATTGCTCAGGAGCCCTACTGCTGCCGTACCATCGCACAACGTGTCGCTAATACAATTAGCGCCAGCTCGACTCCTCACCTTCTAGCAACGATTGTTCGCGCAGTCAGCGACTACTAGGTGCTTTTGCGGAGATGTGTTCTGAAAGCTCCGCGTGAAAGGAATATTGCATAATAGCAGACATAAAAGGTATATTGTTGTAAGCACAATGTCTCGGCTTGCTGTGTGTTTTATTGTACCGTGGATAGGGACTGTTCTGAATATTCAGAGGCGGTCACGTTTATCTGCTTGATTATTTTTTGTGGCGACACAATGTGTCTACTAAGCCTCACAGGCTACGGCATGGGCCAGGACATGTGAGTCTACAGTGTCGGAGACAGAGGTCATCAAAACGTTGTGCCTCCCCTGCCTCGAGATAATAGAACAGCCGCAGCCTTCGTCATCGCCGCCGACAAATGTAACGTTCAAGGCTAGTAGAATGCCTCGTTGTTAGGAGCTACATGCACTTACACACAATAACAACTCCACAGGGACAGAGAATAGTAGGTGCGTTACATAAAATTCATTATCCGTTGTTTTTACCTCGTTGGATGTGCCACATACCACGCAAAGAACAAATGTACAATGTGTACCCCCACAGACGTAGGAAAGAGAATGCCCCATCTAAAACTACAGTAATGCTACAGAGAAGCGTTTTTGTAACTCATTGGCATGACTTGGTAACGCAATGAAAGGTGGCAGTAATACCATTTCATTCCGACCACCTTTTCTAACGACTCGCATCACCCTTCATCAGCAGTTTGAGTAGGATGGAGTGTAGCTACAAGTATTCTTTCTCTCGAGCTACCATGAGGAGCTTCTACTTAGCCCGAAAGACGGAGCCCGTACTTAGTCTGAAAGACGTCAGTGGAAATGAGCCCACCAGCGCTTACAAAAACATGACCCTGTGGGACAGCGTGGCACTACTTCAACAGCGTAGACTGTCTTCTTAAGATTGCGAACACGGAACATCATCAGCGCAGATTACCGCAAGGTAGAACAACTCAAGTTACGAAGGGAAAAACTTGCATCCACCCGAATCTAGCACTAAGCTCCGTGGATACCAATTTTTCTATCCATTAATTTAGGAACTTATCAGGTGCCTTTACATAATAAAGTTTTTGTAGTATGTTACTACGTGCATTTTGCCGTACATTGTAGCGTTGCTTTGGTGTCTGCCAGTTCAGTTGGCAGCGCAGCAGCAGCGTTGAGTCTTCAATGCGTTGATGAACGCCGGGAATGGGAATGTGCCGACTTGGAGGTGTAGCACGTATGCTTGAAGCACCTCGCCACCTCTGCTTCTGTAAAATTTACACGTAGTTTGTCCCTTAACTACATTTGAAGTCTTCACGAGCCAAATCAGCCATTCACAAAATATTATTGCTTTCAAATTCATCAGGTAATATATAATGAGAAGGAGTATTAATGAAATGTTAACAGGGAAAGGTGTTATGAGATTACTACTTTAGTCACGTGCAGTTGTCCGCCGCCGCCGGTGTTCGTAACCACATCACGCCAAATTAGTAAAAACAAATCTTGCACCAATGACACAGTTGGGCTTGGACTCGGGTCCACTGGGTGCCAGCCCAGTATTCTACCACTGAGCTACGCTGGGTTTTTTTTGCTTTCTTGCCTGTTAGTAGGCGCGTGTTTGTGACTTGTTGGCAAACTTGCCTTAGGCAGGCTTGATGTCGGGAAAGCAATCGCGTTAATACGACTTATAAAGCGTTTTACAGCAGCGAAAGTACAACCAGACATCGCACAATGCGAATAATGTAACGAGTGGCTCGTCCAACGCTCCAACCCATTACAAAAGCTTGTTCTTGTTCCCCTAGTAACTGTAATAGTAATACCCACTTCAGCCACAATTCCTCATCGTCGTCAGCCACTGCGTGCACAATTGGCACGAAATTTCTAGCAAATGTTTAGCGGCTACAACGCTTCTTAGAGGAATGACGAAAAATAGCATAGCGAACGCCGGGCTACTGTACTCAGAAGTTTATTATTAATTTCCTAGTGGGTATCAAACAAGTGTGCTTGCAGCAGTTACCCAAATGGGTGTTTAGAAGAGACTCTGAACGACCGTTCTTCTAGCTTTCGCTATGACTGTGCGGTGCCTTCCGCGCAGGCCTGGCGTTTTTTTTTTAGTTATATTCCCTATACACATGTGCACTATAATCCGAAAACTAGGTAACAAAATAATGAAAATATCGAAGTATTAAGTAGTGCGCTTTCGAAATGTCACCGTAGGTTGTATTTTCGTTTATCTGGCGTCCCCGCTTTGATGAAACAAGAAGACTGATCGAACAACAGCTAAGCCTATATGACACCAGAAAAAGTTGTCTTATCAAAAATATCAAGGGCTGTAGAACCTCAACGCGCGAAGGGAAATTAGGAAGTACAAGATAGGAAGAGCACAAACTGCCCATAAAGGACGAAAAGTGCTGGAGTGGCAAGGACTCTAACAGGAAAATCCACGAATCGCTGTTAATCTACGCTCGTTTCGGAAAGCCTCAGATTCCGGATCCCCCGCTCGTGAGCTGAAGGGGACGGGCACATAAAAACAGATCTTCTGGCTAAGTATGTTTGTACTGGAGAGAGACGGGACTGGCGAAAGAGAGTGGCCGCCACTTTGGGCGATCCCTCGTTTCACGGGAGCTCACTGAAGATGTGGACACGGACTACGTCCAATCCGGTTGCCTCTCTCTCTCTCTCTCTCTCTCTCTCTCTCTCTCTCTCTCTCTCTCTCTCTCTCTCATTTTTTTTGCTTTGTGTGTGTTTGGTTGTTTGCGCCTTCGAAATGGAATGGCCATGCCTTCCTTCGCGTCCTTATTAGAGGGCTTTGCTGTGTGTGTGTAGCCTACCGGGCGACATTTCCTCTAGACATCCCAATAGCGTGGGAAGGCCTAACCGGAGATAGCTATATATTGAGTGTTTGGCAAACATGAACGACCTTGGGAAGAGGAAATAGAGAAAAATCGCTAAGAAAAACTTGTCGCTGCAGCTTGTGGTGGAGCAAGAGGCTTTCTATTTTTCGGTGTTGCTCTCACTACCAAGGGCGTGTTTTTCGACTTGTTTGATGTGTGTACACACACATTTGAGCAACACCACTACATGAAAGATCTGTGTTTTTTTTCCCAATGATTCCAACACTTTAGTTCTCACACCTATTCGCCATAAATTTTTACATTATTAACGTGAGCACAGTATATTTGCTGGATATATAGCGCTGGTAGTGCTTGAAAGCAGTTTAGCCTGAGAAAGGGGGAAGGAAGAACAAGAAAAAGGAGAAGGCAGGCAGGTTAATCAGACAGCAGTTTGGTTACCTACGCCAGAGTAAAATGGAAAGGGGAGTAAAAAGATGAGTGAGACAGAGAAAGACGCTCAAGAAAAGAAAGAAGGAAAAACAAAGGAAATGGTTATTATGATGCAGGTACTTTTTATGTTATTAGAGCTCCCTAAGTGTGATCCTGCCTTAAAGACGGAGAAAGCCGTTTGGTTTGACTGAACCCACACAAAATAATTAGAGGTACAAGGACGAAAATCCCCGCAAAACAATGTACTTAATAAAAAGCTCCCTGGACGCGGTAAAACACTCTTCATGGCTTACAAAACTAATGGTCTAGACCTTAATCTACGGATGGTAGTCCGGGCGCAGTGAGCAGCGGAGCGGGGAAAGGGGCAAGTTCAGTCTTACCAACTAGCAGAGGCTTGACTATGGGAGTTGGGGAGGGTTGTTTGATTACGGCGAGGAAACGATGGCACCAACGCGTCGAGAAGTTTGAAGAACCTAGTCAGGCAGCAGGACGCACAACTCAGACCCGCCCGGTCTGGTGACAACCTTTCGTTCTCCACGTCCTCTTCGAACTACCTTGCTCTCTTGTGGTTCAGAACCTTGCTATAAATCCAGCCTACTTATCCAGCCCTAATTGGCTACACCAAAGCTCCGTAATCGCGGCCCATTGTGTCTCTTTTACTTTATTGACGTCACGCCACGCATCGTCGTGCTCTCACACGCGACCTCTTCAGCGTCGTCGTCGTCGTCGTCGTCTACGAAACCCCTTGCGTGCACTCTGCCATCTCTTCCTTTTCCTTTGTGTTGATAGATTGATATGGGGGGTTTAACATCCCAAAACCACCATATGATTATGAGAGACGCCATAGTGTCGAGCTCCGGAAATATTGATTACCTGGGGTTCTTTACCGTGCACCCAATTCTGAGCACACGGGCTTACAGCACTTCCGCCTCCATCGAAACATGCTTGATTGCAAAATTAGAATCTTCGTTAATCATTGTTCTTTGTAATTCTCATGAAACGTTCCAAGCAGCACAGTAATAAAACATCATGATAGAAAAAAATTTGGATGATCCTACGCCTTGTGGACTCGCTCTACGGCGGCCACGTCATGAAGGCAGTGCGGAGTCCGTGATAGCAGCTGGAATTGATAGAAATGACTATAAGAACGCACATGGCGTTGGAAATGCATGTAGGGCGTTGTTTGCGGTTGTCATTGAAGAAACACCGCGTGCGAACACGTCAGCGCCGCCACTTAGTAAAGATTTTACCAGCGCAGTGACGTCAGCGTGGTCACGCGCCTCACACATGCGTGTTCGTGGGCGCTTGTCTCTTCTTTCGGGGAGGCTCTGTCGTTCCACCTGGAGCCTGGAAATTTTCACTCTCGTAGGCAGCAAGGGTGCACACGCAGCACTCTCATTCTACTCGTTTTGCTTCTATCAAGTATTGCAGATAAATATAAGGACAGGTGGTCACTAGAGGAGCTCGCATCGTGGCGGCAATGCGGCTGTGAATGGATACGTCGGGAACGCGGTGAAATTGAATGCGAGACATCGCATCCGCGTGATTATATCACTTCTTTTTCAGCGTGCGTGCGTGCGTAGTATGCGCGATAAAAGTGATAGATAAGTTGTACCGCTTGCCCCGCCGCGGTGGTCTAGTGGCTAAGGTACTCGGCTGCTGACCCGCAGGGCGCGGGTTCAAGTCCCGGCTGCGGCGGCTGCATTTCCGATGGAGGCGGAAATGTTGTAGGCCCGTGTGCTAAGATTTGGGTGCACGTCAAAGATCCCCAGGTGGTCTAAATTTCCGGAGCCCTCCACTACGGCGTCTCTCATAATCATATAGTGGTTTGGGGACGTTAAACCCCACATATCAATCAATCAAGTTGTACCGCTTGGCGTGAGTACTGCTCCTCAGAAAGAGGAAACGTGGTGGGCGTACCCAAGCTCCGACGTGGGCGTCTGTCAATCAAGCTGATTGACGCGCGAACTCGGATACAATGTCGTTGATTCTGAGAAGGCCCCCGTTCAACTCGTGACTGTCATGGTGTCGGTTTGACTATGAAGCCTTTGATGCGGTGAACGCTAAGCAGCAGCTTCTTTGCATATAAAATATTTTGGTCAGCTTGCACTACTTCTGCAAGGCTGAAGCCTTAGATGAACTTGTAATAACCTAGCTTCTTCCAGCTTTTCAAGTCGGTCGTCTACTCATCTGATTTGTCGGCTTCGAAGTGAGGACTGCGTCAGCTCTGCCTTAATCTTGATTCTACTCATTAACTCAGGCTTAATGACCATTGCATTGAGCTGTTATATCTTCATTGATAAGGTTTCAATTGAAATGCATTTATTTCGGGCGTAATTAGCGAGGTAATGATGAGTATGACGATAATAAACGTAATCTTGCTTAGCATGATTCTAATTCCACCACATTAGTAAAAACTAATTAAGTGGCTTTAGTTGGCGTGCTCAATATTAACGTCGAGTTAATTAACATGGTGTATATAGCTCATCAACTAGCATGCTTGAGTTAGCCCAGTCCTAGCTTTACAAGGTTTTATAAGCGTGGTTTTCTTGAAATGTGGTGTAATTACTTCGGCTTTACCGTGACTTAACATAATTGGCTTGGTCATATATCATATCATGGCCTAACTAGCGAAGTATACACTGCCCAGTCAAATAGCTAATAAGCATGGCGTACATGCTCGTGTGCTAGCAGGTGATGAAGAAGACGAAGAGGGTGCGCACTGGGCGAGCAGCACGCTAGCTTGTGCAGGCCGACCATGATGATTAACACGTGGTCTCGGGTTTAGCTGCCATCACGCTTTTGCAAGACACTTGGCCGAAACTAATCTCAGAGGCCTCAATGCTGATTATTCTAAAACAGACTTAGAGCTGGTAATAAAAGCTTCAAAGTTTATTTAAACAACCCGTGCCTTTAAAAAATATGGTCACGAAACGTTTCTCATACACTTATTGCATGGGTGTACTTTTGCACTCATTGGAACGACAGAGAAATGAAAGAATTGCCCCTGGTTTAAAAACACCGCCGAACTTTGTCGACTCTCTTTGACGCGATGACTGGTTCCATCATAACCAATGAAAAGCAGTGTGCTGAGGGAGGGATTGGACTTTATCGTGTTGTTGGCTCATGCAAAACTGAGTGTCGTCAGGGCACGGAAAGATCGCGAGTTTCGCGAAACTCTGGCAAAAAAAGTCGGCCGATCTTGCATAGCACGCCAGGAAACGTTTGTCTTTGAGAAGCGAATTGGAGGCAGCAGCATAGCAGATCATCAATGTCTTCATGGGCACCGCTGTCCTTACGTGCCGCACTGTCGGTCACTCCAATTAATGTTGTGTGTCTCTTCGATTGTATTCAGAACACTCTTCGTGAGTGTTTGTGTGTGTGTAGGGGGGTGTTTCCCCTGCATGCACATACATTATTTTTCTCCTTTTTTTCTCTCCCTATGTCACCCCGCATCATCTTGCTAGCCCATATCAACCTCCCCTCTTTCCTTAGTGCTGTGTAGCAAACCGGGTGCTAATGTCTCGCTAACCTGCCGGCCTTCACCGCATGGTAAAGGCAACGTCCAACAAAAGCCGACAAAGTCGCCTGAGCAAAGCGAATGCGCGTGTACGTGTTTCAGGCATGAAGAACAGCTTACTATTTTGGGATCTCGTTGGGCCCTCCTGTTCTGCTCAATTAAATGAGAAGTTTGTAAAGTTTGTAATGATTTACTGTATCAATATCGCATGTTTATGTCTTTTTTAAATTTTACAATAAAAGTTTTAGCGAGATTTGCTGTATTTTGCAGATAGTACTTTACCATCACAATGAACCAACGAATGCTTTCTTCCTTTTCGCCCAAATCACGAGCGCCGATTTGTCCGACGTGAGATGTAATAAGCTCGGTGGACAGAAAAATGATCACACAGAGAAAGAGAGAGAGAAATAAACAAGCAAAAAAAGGGGTTGAAAAATATAAAAGTCATTGCCGAGGCATTATAATAACATCTGGGGTTCACATGCCAGAACAGCGATACGGTTATGAAGCGCGTAGCGGAGGGCTTCAGAACTTTCAACCATCTGATGTTCCATAAGCACTCTCACATCGCATGGTACACGGGGGGCCTCTGGCATTCGACCTCCATTGAAATGCGGCTGGAATTGAACCTGTGACCTTAGGGTCAGCAGCCCAGCGTCGTAACTACAGCGGCGGTGGACTGGGCGAGGCTGGCTTCCAACCCGCGTACACACAATATGGAGGTGCGCGTCTTGACCGCTCGGCTGTACAGGCAGAGGATAGCGCACTCTTGTATCATATAGTAACGCAAAGACGCAGGAAAGAGTACTGAAGGTGAAGGTGAGGAGAAAAAAAAAGTAGACGGAAAGAAAGATGACCATAGCTTGGACATAGAGAGATGGAAATCGATTGATTGATTGATTGATTGATTGATTGATTGATTGAGTGATTTATATGTGGGGTTTAACGTCCCAAAACCACCATATGATTATGAGACACGCAGAGACAACTGGAAAGAGAGCGGTCAAAGAGAGGGAAATACATACAGAATAGAGAAACAAAGATAAAATGAAGAAGAAAGAGAAGTAAGTATAAAAAATAAACAAAAAATCCATACAGAGAGCAAGCATGTATACTACAGTGTTGCAAGGTATGGTAAATAGAGAGGTGAGAGTGTAAATGCCAAGCCAAGCCAAGACGAGCTGGGTTCCCATCAGCTCTGCTGTGAAGCCAGCCTTGCTGGATTTATAGCAGGCTGAGAATTTTTTCTAATGTTCGTTTTCTTATTGCCATAACGATTCCACGGACACAATCGACGAGTTTTCGCCATCGCCATCATTGTCGCTGTCATATTTTGCATCAAGTTCAAATCGAAAACGCCACCGCTGCGCATCGTATGTTCTTCACATCAGCAAAAACTTCTTAAGAATGGTAACATGCACGACTGAAGAAGCGATGAAGCGATCCGCCTAATCTCCGTTGCTCCAAATCCACACGCATTTAACATCACCCCGCGTTCGAGGCCTGACGTTGATGGCTCGTCAAGTAGAGAGGAAAGTCCATGTTTTTTGTCGAGTGAATAAGAATGAAGCGTCTACGTCGGTTGTCGGTACTACGAAGTACCGAATAATCATACCATGCTTTCGGCATGTATTGCGTCGGAATACAATTCAATTCGAAAACTCGTATATGCTACGTAACAAGCAATTCTTTTGCGGCTAATTCTTCAGTTTTCGTTTTCTCTTAATGTCATGTGGCTTTATTTTTATGAGATCTTGTTGCCGTTCGAACTTCGGATTTTGCGGATATTGTTCACTTTTTGTAATAAATTTCAACTGAAGCACGCAATTTACCGGCCCAAGGTTTTGCAACTCATCAAACACCCAAATTAAGCGTTGCCCTCCCTAGGTCATTCAACCTTGAAATAAGTTGCGTCAACTTCTACTGTTTATGTGTGCTTAGGCAATGTCTGTCTTCTTGCTCGTTCTTTCCTTGCAAGTTGCTAAACCCCCACAATAAACTTGACCCTATAAACAAAGGGCGCCGAGAAAACGACAGGTTCAGAAGTGACGCCAAGGCGAAGTGTAGCCACTAACGGTGTAAAAAGATAAATTTAGACGTGTAGTTGCGCGCTTCGAAGAAACAGCTTTACGGTGACGTGGGCTTGCGCAACGTGCCTAGACGCAAGATCTTTGAACCTTACGTTGACAATTCAAGAATTCCGTATCCCCTAACGTGCTGCCGTCGGTCATGTGGTACAGAATAGCCTCATATGTGCGTCTTTAAGGTGGCCACCTTTGACTGCGTCACCGAGAACAAAAGGTTCGCCCTGCAGGCTTTCTCGAGGCACGCACCCCGCTACTTGGAGGCTTCTCTTGGAGCTCATTGTGATTCGCGAACACGCCTCTTAGTCCAGACTGCCAACGCCCCGCTTGGCAGTCTGGGGTCACGCGCGCAGGAGGCCTCCTTTTGCAAGAGCTTCGCGCATTCACGTACACTCACAAAAAAGCTGCTCGCTTGAGCTGCCCTGTGTGGTTGTCGACACATCAGAGTGGGAATAGTGTGAACTCGCGTGACGTGTCACGCGAGGCACACTGTGAGGACGAGTTTCAGAAAATGCCTGCTCTGACGAATATTTGCACAAGTTGCGCTTTTGTTGCCGCGCGTGCGAGAGGAGATGTAGTTCCGGAGTCGACAACGTTAGAGCTTTGTCGAATTGCGCATTGCTAAGGAGTTCTGTTAACGTATTATGAACAAGCAAAAACGTGCGTATGATAAGTGTTAATAGCGAATTTGAGGTTCGAACAGCTGCGCAGGGTATGATGTATGAGAGGGCTACGAAACACTCCTGACGTCTTAACCGTGTACGTGTTGCATTGTAAATCATACAGAGCTGCAGTTAACTCATTTGCCTTGCATTGTTTATTTCTGTCCTTGCTTAAGTTCAAAACAAAGACGCTACGGCGGGAAAGTAGTTACGTTGCTTGCTTGTGGAACCGAAGAGGGCGCATTCACGACGATAGTCGTAGCGCGAGAACAGAATGACGACAGAGACAAGAAGGACACGAGCCATCGTGCCCTTGTTGCCTTTTTGTCGTCGTTCTGTTGTCACGCTATAACTATCGTCATGTCATACCAACTAGCCCAAACTGCCACACTTTTATGGCACGTTCAATGATGATTGTGGTGGTCATACTTTCGATGAATTCGCACAATGTCGCACAATTGGATTTGAAATATTTTCTCGGTGAGTGTTCGTATAAAGGTAATTATTACTTTCAACTAGTTTTAGACTGTGGGTAAATGTTCGGTGCTTCTCCTCAAATTAATGTCCACAATGCCATAACACTTTTCATACTACGCTGTTTAAAGCTGCTTTCCAAGGCAGTTTCTTTCTATTTGCGCTACTCGCGAAAGACGATTATTCGTAATAATTTATTGCCCCGCCGCGGTAGTCTAGTAGCTAAGGTACTCGGCTGCTGACCCACAGGTCGCGGGATGGAATCCCAATCACGGCGGCTGCATTTTCGGTGGAGGCGAAAATGATGTAGGCCCGTGTGCTTAAGAGTGATTTGGGTGCACGCTAAAGAACCCCAGGTGGTCAAAATTTCCAGAGTCCTCCACTACGGCGTATCTCATAATCATATGGTGGTTTTGGGACGTTAAACTCCACATATTAATCAATCGTAATACTTTATTATACTGGTGTCACACGGGCACTTCTAATCGCGTTCAGCGCCCAGCAGCATTAACCCCGACCGGGATTAGATGCTGCTACATGGCCACATTTAATCGCGATCCGAGGCGATTGGGATGAAGGCTATTGCGATCTAGCTGATAGATCACCATTTTCCTTTCGTCTGCGCCTCCTGACCGAGGTAGTTGAAAGCAAAATAAACAGAAAATGAGAATAGGTAAATTAAAATATATTTAAAAAGCTAGATTTTTACAAAAAGCAAGTTGTCAACTGTTTCAAACTGAACAACATTTGAACTTTCAGAAACTTTCAATATTGTAATGACCCCATGTATAGTTATGAGAGAAGCAGACGATAAGCAGGCGACATTTGTCGTCAGAGCTTAGTTCAACTGTCGCAACGTCGAAGCAGTTGGAGCACCTCGAAGCAAATTGATAATGAGTACCACCAGTTTTTCGATTACGTCACAGTGCAAACGCTCTTTGTTGAATGAAGGAACCTTTACATTAATTGACAGCTGACAGGAACGACTGGAGAACTTAGCGTGCCACCGGCGAAGCTCTGGCATGGACAAAAAAATGGCCGCTTCACTGCAACTGTACGGCTACAAGCGTGTGCCATCAGAAATAAAAGTGAAAATTAGGAATCTGACACAGCAATACAAGTAAGTACAAGAACAACTCCACCGAATGATGGATTTATGAAATTTATTTTGTAGTGGCACGGTATACGTTTTTAACGTTCGTGTGGTTCTTGCACGAATAACATTGATGATAAAGGGCTCTATAGAGTAGACACTTCTTCGCACTCATTGCGCTCTTCGATGCAGATGACACTGGCTTGCAGAGCTTCTCATTGACGTGGCTTTAATTTACACTGGTGTCACATTCCCTATTTTGTTATTTCGCCAAATTACCGGCAGCCGAATCAACGCTTTGCGCTGTCATGTGATGCACCTTTTATATTTTATTGTGAGCCACTCGGCAGTCTCACTTTGACAAGAATGGGAAGCTTAAAGGGGTTCTCTAACACTCTTCATAACCTCATTGTTTTGCATGTTTTTTCTAGCTGGTTGCGTACCATGAAAAAGATAAATACCACAAGAACGGCAGCAATAGGGGCACGCAGTGCAAGATTATTCAGCGTAGAGATATAAAAATACAATAAAATGGCTGCTTACCCTCAGCTCAATTTTTTCGGGCTCACCGGACCGTGCTTTCCTCGCGCTTTGACGTGGGAAGGCTGCCCAATGAAATTACCTGAAAGCCCTACCGTACAGGTGGTGGTTACGTTGATGTAGCAGGCGGGTTCAGCCTCATGGTCGGCAAAAACTTGCAGTAAACTTGCATGCCATATTGTCCTTTATGTCCACCGTATTGCGGACGCCGTTGCGATGGTAACAAACAATGTGATACTTGAAGAGGAAACAACACGTGCGAAAGGAGGCAGCTCGTGTAATGTTTTGTAGCTTTACTTATCTCTCTTTTTGCGATGGCTCTCTAACTTTTTTTTAGTTTCTTCAAACAACGGTGCCTGGAGCGTCACCAGCGCGTTTTCTCCACCTTAGCGTCCGGTGCATTCTTTGACCAGATTTGCAGTTTGCAAGCTGGAAACGTCGGAGAGTTTTATTCTCTTCCGCGTTCACTGAAAAAACATGCTAAATAAAAAAATGCTATAGTAATCTTGATTGTGATGCAATTCCACAATACTATTTAACGTTGCATTTATTCAACCGCAGGTCTGCCCTTTCTGTTCTCATTTACGCTCGCAATAGTTCTGGTGAGTGCCACTACGAGTCACGCAGTTGGCACGGATGTTTTCAAGCGTTAGAGGGCCCTTTTAAATTCATAAATGAGCAAGGATAACAACTTTACTCGCAAATGCTTTCACTGTAATATCCGCAGAAGGCCTGACTAAGCCTCCATATTCGAAAATATTGTGTAGCTTAACAAACGCGCAGCCGTAGGCAGCATTGAGTAACATTGTTTCTGTTCTCACGCTAATAGTTTGTATCCTTTCTGAACTTTCACATGCCCTTCATCGACGGCTTGTAATGACACGGTTGACTCGGCAAGGATATATTCGACTCAGTTATTAAGGCCTTTTCCACGCTTAGTTATATATGGTCTCATTATCATGAGCCTAAACGCCTACATGGCTCGTCTACCTTTAATGTTTACTCTCATCCCACGGCGGGGGTCAAACTCCAATCCCAGAATAATCTGAACTTCGAGATATTTGAGTCTGAAGTAATTCTGTTGAAGCTTTATGACAACTTTCTGTTGGGTGATTTTGGCGTTCATAATTTATTTTAAGGCATGAATAAAGGTAATCACAAGAAAGGACATGGGAGATGCGCCTTTTATACTGATTTATTCGAAAATAATCACACGCTCTATCTCATGGTTTTCATGTGATGATGTTTTATCACGTCTTAAAATCCCTTATGAGTGCCTAATGGCTAGAGCTTAAGCTTTATGGCAGTTTATTAGTATATATTCACTTTTGTGACGTGATTTAGAAGGTGTACCAGGCAGCTTTTCACTGCTGCCATAATTTCATATAACTTCGCGTGCAGCAACTTGCAAGGTTGAGCTGAGAATGTTGCTCGGAACTTCTCGCTCACGTGGTAAGCGTGTAAGGAATAAGAGTGAAAGAGGCAAGTGCATGGTATTACGAGGCGTAGAAAAATAGCTTGTGCAGCCGCCACCGACGCGCTGACTAGCCGAGCGAATGATAGCTGTGCGCACGTGTTGCAAGCAATCTGCTGTTGCTGCTTTGAACTCTGCGTGAGCCAGAACTGCTGATGTTTATGTGAACAGTCTTACTACGTGCTTACTACTAGACATGATGTTATCCTTAAACTTAGGAAATGAAAGCGCACTTGGTTTCCTATGTGAACGGGCATGCCCTCTTTGCCCCGCCGTGGTAGTCTAGTGGCTAAGGTAGTCGGCTGCTGACCCACAGGTCGCCGGATCGAATCCCGGCTGCGGCGGCTGCATTTCCGATGGAGGCGGAAATGTTGGAGGACCGCGTGCTCAGATTTGGGTGCACGTTAAGGAACCCCAGTTGGTCAAAATTTCCGGACCCCTCCACTACAGCGTCTCTCATAATCATATGGTGGTCTGGGGGACGTTAAAATTCACATATCAATCAATCATCCACCACGGGCATGCCCTCCTATACCGCGCATGATGAGCATGTACGCCCCCAGCGCACGCTATATCGAATTTAATCAATGTTCTAGTGGTTGTGGTGCCCGACGGCTGACACGAAGACGCGGGATCGAATCCCTGTAGTGGTGATGGTATTTTGAAGGAGGCGAAATGCTAGACGCCTATGTACTTACATTTGGATTGCATGACGCTTCCACTACTGCAGCCCTCTATCTTATTTTGGCTTTAGGATGAAAAACTCGAACAATTATCTTGCTTTTTGCGTAATCATGTGTTTTAAAACGGAGGGAAGCAGAAATCCTTCCCTTACGGATGTCAGTGTTTTAAACGAAAGTTCTGACAGCGCTTATTGCTATAGTCATGTCGTGAGGTGTTTCCCTTTACGCGTGCCACAGCGGCTTACTGGCTTATTTAAGGAGCCAGCGAGTGTTTCGTCACATATTTTGCTACAGCTGTAAATGGCTGATTTTTCTGACGAAAGTGCAACCTCTCACTTCGGAGCGCTAGAAGACTCCCGTAGCTAAATAACAACATAGCCTCTTAGCACCGCTTTTCACGATGTGGTCCCTGCTTGCGCATGCCCTTCACCTTCTTTACCGAGCGTTTAGCGTTCTCTTATCACTTCAACTTCCTTTTATACTCCCATGCCATTAACGGCACTCCAACATCTTTTTAGGCACTGAGACGCACCACTGCCCACGTCTGCTTTTGCTTGATTCTGAGGGTAGTCTTCCGTGGCACGTCTTCGATTAACGTCATAATCTTTTTGTAATTAATTGTATCACTTCAAACTTCCCTATGTTCCTGTTTATGCTTCAGGGGTCAGACCCGCGCTTTTGGTAATAACATGGTAATAACAGATTACATTGATCATTTTCTTCCTATGAATCTCCTTACTCGAAATATTCCCGAGTGTTCGTCTCTTCTAAGCAATGATTGCTTTAGCAGCGTGCGGAATAATGCTCGGCAAGGAGAAAAATGCGATGATGCTCGGTTCCTTACAACATCTGCAAAATTAACCTTTATGCATGATCAAACGCCTACGATCGCTGTACAACAGCCGATATTAGAGTACTAAGCATTGTACCACGCGCCCACATCGAAGCATGCGTTAGCAGTGCCAACAGTGCTGATCTTGACGAATTGTCCACCGCATGTCCCGCAGTCATTCGTGCGACCTTTCTGCGCAAGCTTATTTTGCTGTACAGCCAAGGCCCTTCTGTTCCCGGTGCAGAAAAAAAAATTCGGTTCATATAGCATTAGTGGACACGCAAATGCCGCCTTACAAGCTAAGCAACCCAACGGGATACGTCAAAGGTGTGTCCCATTGAACAAATGTATTTCGATTAGCGGTAAGTGAAACGGTGCGAAATTTCAGCGTTCCTCGTCAACTGAATGGCACAGAAATAACGCTGCCTTTTCTCGTTGTCGTGTCCTATACTTCTTAATATTTATAAGTGAATCGTAAGTGTCGGGTTTATATCCAAAATATTATAATTTTGCTTTATTCTCTGCATCGTTTTTCATTCATTCTCACTGTTTCTCAAGCTAAGTTCTTGAGAAAGGGATCATTTAGGGCTTCTCTATTTTCATGTTGAACAAAATATTATTTTTTTTAATTGGCACCATTAAAGGTAGCGTTGATGAGTTGAACGCGATAACGATATGCTGTCTCTATATAGTGTGGACTTCTACGACTTAAAGAATGCTTTTTATTGTATGATGTATCTCGAGAAGTTTATTACTACAAAATAATCGATAAAGTTCATAGTGTCTTGTGTCAGTGAAGCTTTCGCATATGTCTGCATTTTGTGTAATGAGTAATATGCTGTAAATCACGCACAACTGGACGCGTTAAATCTCTTCGCACTTTCTATGCACACAACACGTGGTCTTGAGGGAACATGCGCAATAACACGTGTGCCTTTTGTATTGTGTGGTCGGTTTTAAACCACCAAGTCGTTACGATAATCACATGTTCCGACACCTGGCCTCTATCCCTATCCTCTTTCGGACCCTCATTTTTCCACCCCTGTACAGGGTAGCAAACCAGTTCTTCTAGGTTAACCTCCCTGTCTCTTCCCTTTATTCATTCCTCTCACTCTCTGACGCCTGATGACCATGCAGGCTTGTAACACGGAATGTCACTGCGATATTACATGTTATCTTGAGTAAGCATATAAGACGCGCGTGCTTCTGAAGCTCAAGTGTTATTTTCCCTGCATTTCCAAGCAGAAGAAGTTGTTTTCACTTAATTTCTATGCAGACGCGTGGCTGTGTGGGAGATAAGCTGCTTGCCGCGCAAGCAGTCTTGCTTAAATTCCCACTCGCACCGGGTAATTTGGATTATAAACTATTTGTATCTTTCTAGATTTTGCGGTCACGCAGAAGATGATTTTTCACTGATAACCGATGACGCCCACTCGAATGTTGAAGCCGGAAATTATGTGAAATGATCTCTAACGCTATCGTGTTGAAAAACGACACACACAAGTTGGCACAGGCTAGCGCAACGTTCATCTGTATTCTTTTTTTCTGTACGATACATTTGGAACTGTTTAAAGAAGATTAGAGCTGCAACCTATTCTACTTCTGAGCCTCGTCGAACATCTTTTCAGTGCTAACTGGATATGTCTGTAGTGTGCTATTTTAGCGATCGTCTAATTGCCATCGCATGAAAGGCAGCGATGAGTGCTTAAATGTTATAGCTTTTTGTTCATATAAAGCTCATTTCATTGAGTTCCCCGGTTTTTCGTGTCCTTGCTACCGTAGCAGTCCGAACTCGTATTGTGAAAAATTTAGAATGTTGCTGCCAATATCACCAAAGTATTAGCAAACATCGATGAATACAATTATTTTACCTTAAGCAAGCCTGAAAGATCATTTCTTGAGCGTTAATTAACACAGGCATGCGCTTATACCTTAAGGACGGAATCGCCAAGGTACTACGATGGCTTCTTTATTAAGTAAGGCTCGGGTCTAATCCTTATTTGAATAATGTTAAGGCGACTGAACAGCAAACATAACCTAAAATTTATAATGACTTAAAAGCAGCGTGAGTTATTGTAACGTGCTTATTACGAACGAAGGGACGCATGTGTCTTTTGCTGTTTACTGTTAGAAGCCCAGTACAAGAGCCGTGCTTAATAACGTCAAGTTCGAGTTCCTTGGAACACACGCAGCTGACTGTAAGCGTCTTATGGACGGTTGAGCCAAATTTAAGCTCAGCGTAAGCATAAAGCCACAACAACAGTGCTACCTGTAGAAATAAGGCTTTCTTCAAGTATACTCTTGAAGAAGAGTATGTGACTTAGCGTACCCTGGCATTAGTTAGTTTTGTACAATATATCGTGGGAGGCAGTGGTGAAGATGTTTGTTTTTTTAATATTGAGGAGACAGATGTCACGCAAGCAGTAGTACCCATAGGCATGCCCAAGGGGGTGGGGTGGTGTCAGCCCTTTTCTCGCCTACTTATCTAAAGGGTGGAGCAAATTCAGGACCATACTTCTACTCAGTCACATCTTTCACGTCATTTTTAATGCGCAAGATTATGGACATAAATACTGATATATTTAGAGGTGGAGCATCTCTTGCTCGGAGTTATGTCTCGTGGCGTCGGCGTCCGTACTCACACTACGCATGCGCAACTCTCCTCCTTCCCTCTCTCCGACTTCTCTCCTACCACATGCTTGCGCATCCTCTGGGTTCTAGCTTCTGCTGTCATGGTGCAATGGCTACTATCCTCCTCTAGTCTCCTCTCCTTCAAGCGTGAATACAAAACGGCTGCGCTTGCGCCCCCCCCCCCTCATTCCCGTCCTTTTCTACGCTCCGCCCTTTCTCGCCTCGCACTAAAGACGCTTCTATGGGCCTCCAAACCTCGGCCCGGGGGCGCTGCGCCGCATGTGTTTCGGCGCCTTTCTAGCAAAAGCCAGTCGCTCGGTACCCCACTCCCGCCTTCTGCCTGCGCTATCTCAGCAAGTTCACCTGCTATTATCTGGTCACCCTCCACGTTCAGCGTCGCCTGTGACATGCTTCGAAGGTTTAGAAAGATTACAAAAACGTTTTCATGGTGAGAGTCTTATCAAAACCGAGAGTGATTCGTTGACAACCTTCGTGGGACCAAGCAAGTAAAACACGATGTCTTTGAGCGAGTGATATCTGAATGTCGATAATGAACAGCTACCTTTCTATGACATTAAAAACGACGTGTCTTACCGCAGATCCCTCCCCCCGTTTTTTTTCCCCATAAAAGATGACCCCTTGAGCACGTCCATGACCCTGCCGTCCACCACGATGGTGTAATGGTTATGGTGCTCGGCTGCCGACCCGGAGGTCATGGGTTTGATCCCGGCCGAAGTGGTCGTATTTCTTTGAAGGCGAAAGGTTATAGGCCCGTCTACTGTGCTTTGTCACTGCATGGTAAAGAACGCCATGTGGTCGAAATTTCCGCAGCCTCCCCATTTCGGCGTCTCTCATAATCATATCATCGTTTTGGGACGTAAACCCCAGATATTCATTCATATTTTTATGACATTGCCTCAAAATAAGTGAATCTGTAGCTGAAGATTGTTATAAGCTAAATAACAAACGCAGTCAAAAGCGGTGAGTGGCGCAGGCTATTGTCTTTCCACTTTTTATATGGTTGAGAGGAGGAGATGCTGAGTGGAAGAAAAGACGCTATTTATCGAGCTGCGTGTCATGAAGAAAAGTGCAAGTTCTCGCGTCTAAGAAACTTGCTCGCAGGATTGAACCTCACGCTCCGTTTCGACCACGCGGGTGATGACATCGGGTCGTGCGCATCATTTATGCACGAAGCCCTCGAGATGCTTTGTGCGCAAACTATCTTGCATGGGAAGCCGGTCGGGCGCCTGAGAAGAAGATAGATGCGTGCGAGTCAAGAAGTCGACCGGTCTTCCTCGATACCTCGGTGGCCCCGCCTTCTGCGCCCCCTATCGGGGAGCTAAAAAGAAGAAGAGGACATGCTGCAGCGTTCTCTCTTCTTTCATTATTTCTTCTGCTGAGCACACAGGAAAACAGTAAGAACGAATAAAGGAAGGCACTATACGCACAAGCTCTGGGAAGGCCAAGGAGGAGGACGAGGAGGAAGGGAAGAAATGAAAGGCAGGGAGGTCAACCAGACGCACGTCCGGTTTGCTACCCTGCACTGGGGGAAGGGGTGAGGGGATTAAAGGAGAAGAGAGAGAGAAGTGAAGGGCAACGTGTGTGTAGATGTGACCTTGTCCATTGCACGCTTATAAGCGGTCGTGTAGTCCGGTCGTCTTTAGAAAACTTAGCAATGCCCGCGTCGCTTTGCTGGCCAGCGACGCGTAGAGCCATGAGCCAAGTATCTTCTCTTCGGAGAAAGGTCTACTGTCTAGTGTCTCTAACGTTTCGCGTAGCAAGTTGCGTTCGCTCGCAAAACGTTCACTTGAACACAGTAGATGTTCTATTGTCTCGTCAGTGTCGCACGATTCACATCGGGAGCTATCCGCCATTCCTATGCGAAAAGAGTAAAAGCAGTTCAGAAGATATACCGGGACAACAACAAAATTGAGATCAGTATTTGTGAGCAGTATTTTGCACAGAGAGATTGTAGCAAAAGTAGTAAATCTGTTAGTAACTTTATTTATATACTTCGAAAATTCAATGCGCTAACAGGACAGTCACAAGAAAGCGTCCCAAGAGTGCTCGTTTAGTGCCCTTTTTCGTGCTTGTAGTGTCAGCGCATTGAACTCTTCAAGTGTGAACCATTGCAAAGTAGTTCGCCTTTCCGCTTCGCTGATCTTTTGCTTGCACACATGACTTCATACTACTCTGTATAGTTCAACATTCACCCTGCGCCATTGTGACGAGTCGTTGTGACACTCATAAAAATAGATAGATAGCTAAATAAGTAAATTATAAATAATTACACCCCAAATAGTGAATTTTCATTTTATTTCAATTTGTGACTGATACGCTTGCTCATACCTAAACTACCTTGAGTTTTGACTGGTATAAGGTTTGTATCCATTGCATGTGACGCCATTCTAGTGTTGTCACCAGCTCACACGCTGAAATGAAATAACCTACCAATACTTATTTTATATTATTGCACAAACACGTTGTCACGCATTCTAAATATGGGTGGCCCTTAAGCGGCGTTAGGAAGCCTTTTTTCCCTCTAGCCTGCACAGGCTTCATCGTTCTTTTCACTACAACACCATTGAAGTTAACTTGTTAGCTATTATCAAAGTGCAGCCAGCTGCTTATCTTTGAAAGATGACCTAACAGGCTAGTAGAATGACATAGTGCCTCAAACTCACGTCAGTTAGCGGGTCGCAGTAAAAACATTTAGCTCCGCGAGGTCCGAAATAGTGAGCAATGTTGTAGCTTGGGTAGGATGAGGAGGAAAGGGGTGAAAAAAATCATAGCTAACGCCACCATTTGAAAGAAGGCATTTTCTATATTTCATATATAGTCCTTTCTTAAGTATATTTGGCTTGAATGAGGATGCGTAACACATAGCGATGGCCACAGAAGCGTAGACAGCATTTTTCTATGGTGGGGGAAGGGTGGGGGAGGAGAGACACTATTTTGATCCGAAGTTGGGGAAGGGCGGGGCAATATGATCGAGTGTCCTTTTGTACTTCGTATTCTTCGGTAAAAAAAAAGAGAGGTGAAAGAGCCATGGTCTAAGTGTGCTACCCCCTGGCTACTCGACTCGGAAATATATTTTTGCTTCACAGTTATACTGGAAAGACTGGTGACCTCATCAGTTGCCTCATGGCAAAAAATACTTGAGATCTGTTGTGTATTGTAGTTCACAAATATGTTTATTAAGAAAAAGAAATGAGATATAGACATAGGTAGTGATTTGTCCGCGTGCGTAGACTCCAGTTGTATAGGGCGAATGAGAGGAGCGGACACGTAGCCCCTACAAGATGGTTAGTTTCAAGGGGGGAGTTTTTTCCATCAAATACCTATCTTTATTAAAACTAGACCCTGCTATTTTGCAACGAATAACACGACAATCTATCACTGCGAGCTGCTACAACGCCAATTGTTTCCACATAACCCACTGTTCAATTCATGCTCCACTCGTAGTGTGGAGTGTAATGCCGGAATTAAGTTGCTATACTTAGCTTGAAAACTGCGTGGCGCGTGACGTATACATATATAGGATAACATTTCAACGAGTGATTCTTCAAGTTTTCTGTCTCCGCTTGCTTACGCTGGAGGGCAATTTACGAAACTAAGTTTGCGAACCTGCAAAAACGGTTATAAAATTCACATGGGAAACTGTATTCGCGTTACGCGGTCGAAACACCAGAAACAACCATGTGCGCCGTTTTCTGCAGTTGTTTCTTGCCTTGTGTAACTTCAATGTTATCATGACAAGTGCCAGTCATTTCCCCTTCACTGATGAGATTAACATCAATACGCATTTGTGGAGCCCTCCATATCCCGGCATGCCTCATAATCATACCGCGGTGGCGGCGTGCGACACCTCAGATATGAGCATGGATTGGTTTTCGGCGAAGTGTGACAAGGCGGATCGACGTATTTCTGCAAAGTTCGTAGTGGCTCACCAAGCACGTCGACTGCAATGAGAAAGCTGAAGGGCAGTTTATAGTCCGACACAGTCGTGCACGAGCGCAGGCGTCTA
This sequence comes from Rhipicephalus microplus, assembly GCF_043290135.1. Taxonomy (NCBI): domain Eukaryota; kingdom Metazoa; phylum Arthropoda; class Arachnida; order Ixodida; family Ixodidae; genus Rhipicephalus; species Rhipicephalus microplus. The sequence goes on from NC_134704.1 coordinate 10,892,875, forward strand.
TTTCATGAAAGATAGATGCTTGCTTTACGACGGCCCCACTTGCAATTCATGCAACGTTCACTGGTGCATTTCTATGGGATCGAAAAATGCATTTTCACAAGCGGCAACACCACAGTTGTACATCTGTTGTATGTATCGAATTCCTATGAGAACTGACAATTTCATAAATGTCAATGCTGACATTTGTGGTTTGTTTCAGTGCTCCGCGTGGACGTCTCAACAAACAGCTAAGCAGACATCGGCCGTCTTAAGTCCCACTTCAATTCTTCCGTCACAGGCGAAATGGACGGCTACGCGAAGACAGCATTGCAGACACGTACAAGCCGGGCTACACTGCTGTGTGAATGGGGTTACCGGTGGACAGAAGGATAAATGCTGTCCGAGAAGGCTTTGCAAGTCCGAGTTCCCCAGGTTAGAACACGAGTTATAAGATAAAAGCTGAGCGTTTTTATGGAATACTCTCTTTCTCTTAGCCACGCGAAAAAGTGTCACGTTGTTTTGACGTCTTCTGAACGCGTTCCATTTGTCAGAAGACTGGGGCCCGATACTCTTCTATAAGCTGTCATTTACACTCTCTACGATGCTGATCAGAATTGAAACACAGCGTTAGCCAACGGTATCCTGCGCTAGCCAACAGTTAGCTTAAAGTTGCAGGCACTAGCCAATAATTAGCACACGTCAGCCACCACTGGTAATCATGAGCAACGAGTAGCCAGCATTCATCGACATTATTAACTAAGTGACCGATTTTAACCAGTAGTAGTCAACAATAATATTTGAAGTATATCAATATGTCAATAATTTTTTTTAAATTTCATTAAATTTATGTCATTTATATCAAGTAATTCATAACATTACGCGTCTTTCAAAACCAGATAACCATATATATATTTTTTTTCTCATGGAAGCACACATTCTGGGACATACCATATCAATTAAACGGTCTCGACGGCCTCGCCATGCATTCATCATGTTAGTTGTGTCATTCATATAAGATGGATGACATGCAAATCACGCGTATCAGGTAATCATGTAATGACTTGTCACTGATGTTTGTCTAGTATGTGTGTCATAGGATGCACGATATTGTCTAGCACAAGACAATGGGACGACCACCGTGACCTCACAATGTCATCTTATCATTTATGTCATGCCGCACATGACTTTAATGTCATGTCGTTCATGCCATGACGTTTAATTCATGTTCGCTCCACGCTTGCCGTATGCCGTGATAATATTGCTCAACGCCAAGTGAGCAAAATCACCACAGAAAGAAGGAAACGGAAAAGCAGAAGGCGAGAAAGTTAACAAAACGACCACAAGAGCACATAGACGTAGGCGGCTATATATTAAGACATGACAAAAGTTCTGTTTCTTGTTCAAGAAGAGGTGATTAGCTTATAAAAAGCACCGAATTGTAGGGAGAAAGCTCCGACGCGAAACTCATCTAAAAGATGCGCACGTGAGACCAGTGCTGCACTCGGTATTCTCTGCTTTACCGCAGCCGCCGCAGTGCAAAGGAGATCGCCTTAATTAGCCATTCACGATGGGAGGGTGCTCCGCGAGCTTTAGCTGCACGCAGTTTATGCCTGAAACCGTAGCGACGGCGCTCATTGCTTGGGCAAACGAGTGTGCACATGGCCCTCACTTCAATGCCCCGAAATGGTAGAGAATGTGGAGGTCAAAAACAAGAACCCCCTACGTTAGCCGAGAAAATGAAAGGCCGATGGCGAAACAGAGATAACGCGTCGTACAACGGCATGAAAACACCTCTAACGCGCATAGAAGAAACAAACTTTGGAAAGCTAGTTCGACTAAACAGATGCAGTGCAAAGAAGGAATAACAGAAGAAACGTCTGTGGTATAACAAGAAGGTCAGAATGAGCGAAAGGAAAGGAGAAACAAGAGCAGTGAGGACGAATGAAGTTAGAGAAGATAAAAGTACGAATACTGAAACCTATAGCTGACATCATCGTGCGTGGAAAAGATAGGTTGGGTGGAGCCATAGTTCTCGATCAGCGCGAAGAGACGAATGCTACGGTCAAGACTATTGGGCATTCGGTGCCATCGTCTCGCTGGCCGAGCCAACCTTTTCTGAAATCGCCCCATTCACCTCAGGGAATCTCTATAGGAGCGCGGACGAGTGCATGATCTCTCGCTCGGTGGCGTCTTATCGAGATCTCGCGTGGCACACGCTTTTCAGGCGTGGCAACTGCCGAAGACACCTGCGCTCAATTGAGGCATCTCCACCTCCAGCGCCTCTCTCAACGCTTTGGCTATTCTTCCCTCTGTGGGCGCCCTCTCATCAGTGGGGCACGAATGAAAGCGAATCGCCGCGTCGTTCTTTATTTACCTGTCTCCTGCTTTATTTATATGTTTTGGCACCCCGAAGGGAAAGCGGACGCAATCTTCTTCGCCTGCTGATTGACCCACTCTCGTGTGCCAGTATACCCTCGCTCGTTTCTTCTAAAGCGGCGCGATCCCTCGATGCCTTTATCTGGGCCTCAATCTGGTTCCAGCCGGGGCGAGGCCTTCTTCCTGCTACAACACTGTCGTGCCACTCGGCAATCTTTTCTCACAGTGGATCCATGTCCCAGGGCGCCGTGGCTTGGCCTTCTTCGTTTGCTAGCCGCCATCTGGCTAGCGTGCACAAAGCGTGCCATCGGCAGCCCCGCAATTCTTTTCGGTGTGACATCCTCACCTCCGAAGTCTTCACTTCTAACAGTACTCTGATTTGAACATGTATGGAGAACGGCCCTTTCTCCCATAGCGTACCTCGTTTCTTCTGGTTTGCTCAAATTAAAGGATTGCCGTGAAAACAGCGCGCCGTCCATTGGCGCGGTGCAGAAGAATGCATGAAGGGCAAGTGCCGCTCGCAAAGCTCCTTGTCCCTGCAGAGACATTTTCTACAGGGTACTTTTTTTGCGCCTCCCGCAAGTGTCTGCAAACAATGTATTATATTGCTGCAGTTTCAGACTGCACTGCAGATTCTGAAGCTAGGATACTAGGAAACACGTCAGTCTGCTTAAACCCTGCGATTGAAAATATATAACAATAACAAACAAGTGCCAAAGTATGCCCGGCGCTTAGGCTCCGACTTGTTTACGTCACATAGTAGACACATCGCATAGTATAGACACATCGCAGATGCAGTAGTGATTATTTTTGTTGCACCCGAAGTTCATATTGAGAACTAGGCTTATGTTGTAGAAGTTAGGATGACACAGTGCGCTTGTTAGCCCTTAAGGGCATCCTGTATGGAGCAATCATGTCTAGCACAAGCTACTGCGTATTCGTTAAACAGAGATTCCTAACTAACGCTCGTGCCGTTTCATAAACCTCAAGGTCAGTATGCCTTAGCAATAACACATGTAAGATGAAAGTAAGAAGTTGAAGTACTCAGAAACGTTGCGAGGGAGGGGGAGTACAGATGAATTATTAAAAAAAAGCACCATTTTCTTGTGCTTTTCATTTCTGGCCCCTCTTTATCAGCCCTATTCCACTTCTGATAATTAAAATAGGTTGTCCTGTATTTCATATGATGAAGCGATGAATTCTTTCAATGCGGTTGCAAAAGAATTCATAACCTCTTAATTAGGGTACAAACCAAAAGTCGCTCTTATCTAGCTGCCTAATTGTTGGTAACGTTGAGTACAAAACAACAACAGCGCACAATAACATGCGGCAAATAGACCGCCCCCTCAAACCGTTTTCTATCATTGGCAGTAATTTTGCTAATAAGAATTCACTGCAGAACTTTCGCATAAATTTTTGCGGCATTTGTTGAATAGGGCCCTTGCTCGTACATTGCCCCGTAGGACGTATTAAAGGTAATTAGGGGCGATGCGTTCGAAACATGTGTTATCGCAAACTGATTACCAGTCATTACCAGCTCACATTCATCTTGGTCATTAGGGCAAGATTATTTCATTCTCTTCTGCTATATAACGCTTGCAAGCTGCAGGGGAACGCCAACAACGACGTATATATACTGAATGCGAAGATAAGCATGACAAAATAAAAACTGCTCGGGTTCATAAGCTGATTTTAATTCGGGTCATAAGCTGATTCGAATAGCTAGTTATGCGGATTCTGAATAAAGCCGCACTTGACTCGATTCTGTGGTAGGCTTGTAGAGCGCACAAATTTTTTTCCCCTGTTAGCAAGCCTAAGCCTGTTTTTTACACTGTATTTTATTGCGCTATTTTTAAGGCACACCGGAGTGACCCTTTTTAAAACGCCTTTACACGTGTGTGCGCTGAGATAGAAAAGCGAGACAAGATATTCCTTAACATACTCAGTACTAATCGAGGTATACGCATATTTAACTTCACATATTTAGCGGACTCTTTCATAACCCAATTTCCTTTACTTTGAGAGTTCATCGATACAACAAAAAGATGATCTTGCCAACGTGCTTAACTAACACTTCTCAGAAAATGAGACATTTTTCAAGAAACTGTTTTTTTTTTTGTCAACGTGTGCATTTGTGAAACCAACTAAGTGTTTGTTCTTAGCATTGGAGGTAAAAAACGAACATATGAGCCTATGCAGGGTTCAAGGTTGCTTCACATCACAATGAAAGCTATGAGATATGTCTTAAAGCGTGAAATATCACCACCCTGCTCTGACGTGTTTGGGACATCAGTTATCCAGCAATCTTAATAACAAATAACTCAAATAGCGCAGTATATTATAGTACAATATTAGCATTAGGAAAAAGCGCATGTAAACCTATATAAGCGAGATGGTAAAGCAATGAGAGCACCGGCTAGTATTAATATCATACGAATGCATATATAGCATACGATGCAATCATTAATTTACGATTTCTCTCGGATTGTTTATAGTGCACCCTTGCCTTTCCAGCAAAACCACAACACACCTGTTTGCCTTTTTAAATACGACAGATAGTCTTTCTTGGGGTACTTCGACGCAAAAATTTCTGTCTGTTTGTCTTTATGTCTGTCTGTACATTTGACTGTTTGTCCGCCGTAATAATACCCCAAATGGCACCAAGCGATACCTCAAAAGGTCAACTCCATCCTCAGCGCCCACCAATATTGCTCAAGTTTCAGTGTTCATACTTGTGCGATTGTCAAGTAAAAGAAAAATTAATGCAAATATCTGAGGCACCATAACAACACGTTAATACTTTGTAAGTGTGGCTTTATACTAGAAAAGGCACACATAAACCATTCTAATGATTGTAGCGTTTATCACGCTGCGTTGACAGCGCAACACGATGCTCAGAAAGGCAAGTGTTTCCAATGCTTTGCTAAGACGACACGTTGGTGGCACCTGCCCGTCGCTTTACGTTGTACAACTTATCGCGTCCGAGACAGCCGCGCATCTTTCTCCATGGGAGCGCACGCCTTCCTTCGTTTTCTAAGATAACTGCCAGATAGCGCTCGTGTCTAACGTGCCTCAATGCGCTCGTTCGCCGTCGCTGTACGGATCAAGACTCTATAACGCAGCGCTTCCAGAATACAAATGCCCTGCCGCGGTGGTCTAGTGGCTAGGGTACTCGGCTACTGACCCGCAGGTCGCGGGTTCAAATCCCGGCTGCGGCGGCTGCATTTCCGATGGAGGCGGAAATGTTGCAGGCCCGTGTGCTCAGATTTGGGTGCACGTTAAGGAACCTCAGGTGGTCGAAATTTCCGTAACCCTCCACTACGGCGTCTCTCATAATCATATGGTGCTTTTGGGACGTTAAACCCCACATATCTATCAATCATCAGAATACAATTCCCCGACTTTCTCGCGCAGAGCAATATATAAATAATTTGTTCACTCTCTCCACAGCAAAACTATCGTCTTTCGACGACATTTGCAGTCAAGCATGCAAGTGTAGGGCCGATCTTTTTTTCTGTGCTTCAGTGCCAGCTAGTGCCACCATTATGGCACCAACCTCTCCTGTTTTATCATTTCAATAAATCATATCGAAAGCGTGCATGTAAGCGACAAAATGAATAAACTGGGGCCATATTCCGAAACAGCCGCAAAAGGTGACACTTACCAAACTGTCGAATTTAGTGCGCACTGGTTGGCTATTGAGCAAAACTGAAAAATTGAAGGCGTCATCTTAGTAGTTGCGCCGACGTGACGCTGCGGTGCGATGCTCCTCACATGCCTGGAATAAACAACTGTTGGTGGTGATGTCTGACATTGTTGGTGGTGAAGTCTTCTTCTGTTGGTGGTGAAGTCTGACATTTGAGAGACATAGATGGTAGCTTCTAGTATTCGATCTGCATACGACCGCTGTCAAAAGTGGGTGCGTGGCAGTTTCAGCTTTCTTTCGTTTATTTTGTGCGGCAAGCTTGGGAAGGAATGTCAGCCGTTACGTGGCATTCGCTCCGGCACGCAGCATCGATTTGGTGGCATTCACTCAGTGTATGACTGGTTCGGCCCTGACCGTATACACTGTGGTGCCCGCATGAACCCGGCCAAGGGCTGGGGCGTCTGAGATTACCGAGCGCTTCGCTACACACGACACAGGAACGAACCCCCACGTGGGCGACAAAGAGGTAAGGATGGAAACGTCATCGTGACGACCCCTTGATTGCCTCACGGCGTGCACTTTCGGCCAGCGCCTGGATGAGCCTCTCCCGGGACCCAGCGCAGCAGTGCGACCCCTCGAAACGGTTCGGCTTACGGCCCGACCAATTTCTATTCGCGAGCCTGAACGTCGCCGCTCAGACAAGGCAGCATGCGATGCGACACCTTAGAATCACCGCCGACTTGTCACCACTGTCCGGCGTGCTTCAAACAGCTCTCGGAATGGACGGGCTTGAAACACGTGAAAGCGTGGCCCACATCGCGGTAAAGCGGGTGCCAGGTCGGCACATTTGATGATTGCTGTCGAACTGGCATGCCTTCGGCTCTTTCCACGCTACTCCTTACAAGCTGGTTCAAGGGAACTACCACGGCAGAAGTTATCAAAAGGAACTCTTGAAAATAACTGCTTGTGGAGAGCAAGCGGTTCCACTCACAGCGCACAGGGAACAGGCAGGTTACTGTCACGTCGCCAAGAAGTTGACGTGTTGCCAGAGATGTCTTATGGCCGAAAATTCTAGAACTCGTAGCTTCAAGTTCATATAGTTGTGCGTCCGCTGAGCTTTCCCTT